>NC_064811.1:122153050-122233231 GCF_023721935.1 Panthera uncia
GGGGTGGGAGGGAGGGCAGGGTGGGTGATGGGTATTGAGGAGGGCACCTTTTGGGATGAGCACTGGGTGTTGTATGGAAACCAATTTGACAATAAATTTCATATATTTAAAAAAATAAATAAATAAATAAAACTCATGAAAAAAAATAAAAATAAAAAAATAAAAAAATAAAAAATGAAAAGAAAGACACGAATTATCAGGTAGTGAAATATTTACAAAAGGCACATACTTGAAATCCTAAAATCACATCCCTACCTAAAAATATAGTTCGTATCCTTCGAAATAAGATGAACATAATTTTTTACCATAACATCAAATTTCTGTTAAGTACAAGACTGCAGACTAATCACCACCATCATCTTCTTCAAAGAGAAAACCTTCAGCTTTGTTACCTGCAGAAGTCAATAAAGGGATCAAAATGAATGTGAAACTGCAAACTTCATATTTAGCCCATGACATGAACCAACAGTTGCAGATATTTAGACTTTTTTAAATATCTAGGAAATTTTCTCTTCCAACTCATAAATTTAGAAAGGTAAATAGGAAGTTAAACAAGTATGCATGCCAACAATACATAGAAAGAATTATATACCACAACCAAGTGGAATTTATCCCAGGTATTCGAGTCTGATACTCCATATAGAAAACCCTAAAGACTCCACCAAAAAAACTACTAGGAACTAATAAATGAATTCAGTAAAATTGCAGAACAAAAATATCAATATACAGAAATCCACTGCATTTCTATACACTAATAATGAAGTAGCAGAAAGAGAAATTAAGAAAAAAGCTCCATTTATAACTGCACCAAAAATAATAAAATATCTAGGAATAAACTTAACCAAAGAGGTGAAAAATTTGTACACTGAAAAGTATAAGACGCTGATGAAAGAAATTGAAGATGACACAAACAAACAAAAAGATAATCCATGCTCATGAGTTGGAAGAACAGATATCATTAAAAAGTCCACACTACTCAAAGCAATCTACAGGTTTAATGCAACCCCTATCAGAATACCAGTAGCATTTTTCACCAAAGTAGAACAAATAATCCTAAAATTTGTATGGAACTACAAAGACCCCAAATAGCAAAAGCAACCTTGAAAAAGAAGAACAAAACTTGAGGTATCACAATCCCAAATATCAAGATATACTACAAAGCTATAGTAATCAAAACAGTAGGGTACTGTCACAAAAAGAGACACATAGAAGAATAGAACAAAATATAGAGAGCCCAGAAATAAACCCATGATTAAGTGACCAATTATTCTTTAATAAAGGAGGCAAGAATATGCAATGGGAAAAAGTCTCTTCAACAAATGGTGTTGGAAAAACTGGACAGCCACATGCCAAAGAATGAAACTGGACCATTTTCTTACACCACACACAAAAATAAACTCAAAATGAATTAAGGACCTAAATGTAAGATCTGAATCTATAAAAACCCTAGAAGAGAGCACAGGCAGTAATTTCTCTGACATCAGTCATGCAATATTTTTCTAAATATATCTCCTGGGACAAGGAAAGCAAAAGCAAAAATAAACTCTAAGAAGGACTACATCAAAATAAAAAGCTTCTACAAAAAAAAAATCAACAAAACTAAAAGGCAACCTACTGAATGGGAGAAGGTTTTTGAAAATAATATTTTTAATAATGGGTTACTATCCAAAACACGTAAAGAACTTATACAACTCAACATTAAAAAACCCACAAATAATCCAATTAAAAATGGGCAGAAGATATGAACAGACATTTCTTTAAAGAAACAACCTTGGGTGGCTCAATCGGTTGAGCGTCCAACCTCGGCTGAGGTCATGATCTCCTGGTCTGTGAGTTTGAGCCCCACGCTGGGGTCTGTGCTGACAGCTCAGAGCCTGGAGCCTGCTTTGGATTCTGTCTCCATCTGTCTCTGCCCTTCCCCTGCTCATTCTCTCTCTCTCTCTCTCTCTCTCTCAAAAGGATAAATAAAACATAAAAAAGAAGAAGACATCCATATGGCCAATAGACACATGAGAAGATTCTCAAAATCACTCATCATCAGGGAAATGCAAATCAATACCACAATGAGATGTCAGAATGGCTAAATTCAAAAACACAAGAAATAACAAGTGTTGGTAAGAATGTGGAAAAAAAGGGACACTTGGGTAGACCAGTGGGAATGCAAACTGGTACAGCCACTGTGGAAAACAATATGGACGTTCTTCAAAAAATTAAAAACAGAATTACCATATGATCCAATAATTCCACTAGTGGGTATTTACCCAAGGAATATGAAAACACTAAATTCAAATAAGATATATACACCCCTATGCTTATTGTAGTATTTTTATTTACAGATATGGAAGCAATCCAAGTATCCATCAATAGATGAATGGATAAAGAAGATGTGATATATTTATATGTATACACACACACACACACACACACACAAACACACACACACACACACACCCCACAATGGAATATTAGCCATAAAACAGAAGGAACTCTTGCCATTTGCAACAACATGGATGGATCTAGAGGGTATAATGCTAAATGAAATAAGTCAGTCAGAGAAAGACAAATACTATATGATTTCACTCATATTTGGAATTTTAAAAACAAAACAGATGAACAAAGGAAAAAAGAGACAAACCAATAAACAGATTCTTAACTATATAGAACAAACTGATGGTTACCAGAGGGGAGGTGGGTGGGTGCATGGGTGAAATAGGTGAAGAAAATTATTGTACACGTATCATGATGAGCACTGAGTAATATACAGAATTACTGCATCACTGTGTTGTATACCTGAAACTAATATAACACTGTATGTTAATTATACTGGAAATAAAATTTTAAAAATCAATTTAATGTAACCCATCACATTAACAGGATATAAATGAAAAGTCACATGATCATACCAATAAATGCAGAAAAACATTTGACAAAATCCAACACCTATTCATGATAAAAACTCTCAGTAAACTAAGAATAGAGGGAAACTCCCCCAACTTGATGAAGAACATCTACAAAATATCTATAACTAACATCAAACTTAATGATGAGAAATTAGAAGCTTCTCACAAAGATCAGGAACAAGGGAGGGATATCCCCTCTCACCATTCTCTTTCAACATTGTACTGGGAGTTCTAGGTAATAAGAAAAGAAAGAAAGGGAAGGGAAGGAAAGGAAAAGAAAAGGTATACAGTTAGGAAGAAAGAATTAAAATGCCTTTGTTCACAGATGATCATCTACACAGAAAATCTGAAAGAATCAGCCACAACAAAATAACCTCCTGGAACTAACAAGCAAGTGTAGCAAGGTTAGAATACAAGGTTAATATACAAAAGTCCATCTGTCTCCTGCATAACAGCAATGAACAAGTGGAATTTGAAATTTAAAAAAATACCATTTATAATAGCACCCCAAATTACTTAGGTATAAAGCTAACAAAATATGAACAAGATCTCTATGAGGAAACTATAAAAGTCTGATGAATGTAATCAAAGAACTAAATAAATGGAGAGATAGTCTATGTTCACTGACAGGAAGACTCAATATTGTCAAGATGTCATTTCTTTCAGACTTGATCTATGGAATCACAATCAAATCAGTCCCAATCAATCAAATTACAATCAAAATCCCAGCAAGTTATTTTGTGGATTATCAATAAATTGATTCTGAAGTTTATATGATGAGGTAAAACACCCAGAATAGTCATAACACTATTAAAGAAGAACAAAGCTGGAGGAATGACATTACCCAACTTTAAGATTTACTATGAAGCTATAATAATCAAGACAGCATGGTACTGCTCAAAGAACAGACAAATAGATCCATGGAACAGAATAGAGGGCCCAGAAATAGACTACCCATAAATATAGTCAACTGGTTTCTGATAAAGGAGCAAATATAAAACAGTGGGGCAAACATCATCTTTCCACCCAACTAGGCTGTAACAACTGGACATTCACATGCAAACAGATCGACTGAAACACAGACTTCATACCCTTCTCGAAAATTAACTCAAAATGGATAACAGACCTAGATATAAGGCACAAAACTATAAAACTCCTAAAAGATAACACAAGATAAAACCTGGGTGAGTTAGATATAGCAATAACTTTTCAGATACAACACCACAAGTACAATCCATGAAAAAAAATAATGGGTAAACTGGACTTCATTAAAATTAAAAACTTGTGCTCTGTGAAAGACAATGTCAAGGGATTGAGAAGATAAGCCACAGACTGGGAGAAATATTTGCAAAAGACACATCTGATAAAAGACTGTTATTCAAGATATATAAAGAACTCTTTCAACTCAACAGTAACAAAACAAACAGACTGATTTTAAAATGAGCCAGGAGTGCCTGGTAGGCTTAGTCAGTTAAGTATCCAACTCTTGATTTCAGCCCAGGTCATGATTTCATCATTTGTGAGATCTCACCCAACGTCAGGCTCTGTGCTGACAGCATGGTGCCTGCTTGGGATTCTCTCTCTCCTCTCTCTCTGCCTCTCTCTCAAAATAAATAAATAAACATTAAATTTTTAAAAATGGGTCAAAGACCTTTAACAGATCCCTCACCAAAGAAGATATACAGACGGCAAATAAACATATGAAAATCTGTTTCACATCATATGTCATCAGGGAAAAACAAATTAAAATAACAAGATACCACTACCCACCTATTAGAATGGCCAAAATCCCAGAAAACTGGCAACACCAAATGATGGTAAGGACATGGAGAAACAGAAATTTTCACTTATTGCTAGTGGGAATGCAAAATAGTACAGTCACTTTGGAAGATAATTTGGCAGTTTCTTACAAAATAAAATATACTCTTATACCATCCATCAATCATCCTTCTTGGCATTTACCCAAAAGACATGAAAACCTTTGTCCATACAAAAACCTGCATATAGATGCTTACAGCAGCTTTATTCATGATTACCAAAACTTGGACACAAACCATGAAGAGACATAGAGGAACCTTAAATGAATATTACTCAATGAAAGAAGCCAGTCTGAAAAGGCTACATACTATAGGATTCCAACATTTGAAACAGGCAAAACTGTTCCAGAGACAGTAAAAGGATCAGTGGTGGCCAAGGGTTGCGGTTGGGAAGAGATGAACAGGCAGAACACAGAGGGGTTTTAAGGCAGTGAAACTTCTCTGTACGATATTATAGTAACAGATGTATGTGAATATACATTTGTCCAAACCCATAGAATGAATGCAGAGCACCCAGCATGAACTGTAATATGCACTCTGAACTCTGAGTGATTGTGATGGAGGTCAATGTAGCTCCAGTTACAGCACATGTACCACTCTGGTGGAGGATGTTGCTAACAGGAGGCTATGCACATGTGGGGGTCGGGAGTCTTAAAAAATAGTCTAATAAATAAATATGCAAGCACGTATGACGTATGATGTGTGTGTGTGTGTGTGTGTGTGTGCGTGTGTGTGTAATCCTTTCATTACTTTTAACGGTAGTTGAAAGGATGAGTGAAATGGGCCAATAGACCCCCAGATAACAGCATTTCCTGTGCGCCCAGCCCCACCATGGCCTGCGTGAGACCATCTCCTGCCAGCTTAACTCAGCATGTTCCACTCAGCATTGGTTGCAAAGACAACCCTCTGTTCCTCTGAATTCTGAAAGGCTATCCACTAATATAAACGGTCTTGCTTGTTAAGGGGCCTGTAATGAATGTTTATTTCACATCTATTCTTCCTCAGCTTTTCTATAACCAGAGTGACTTTGCTGCCCTCCGATTTCAGCCTTTTCATTCTCCAAGGCCAAATTTACATTGGTCGTTAATAATATCCTGGTTCATTCTGACCAGCTACACACATAAACCTCTTCCACCTCTGCATCATAAACGCACCCTACACTAACTTTATTGTCATTATTTTCTGCTGTCAGTCTCATATTGGAATAGGCGACATTGCTCTACTTTGTCATGGTGAAAAGTTTATCCTGCAAATTTTCAGTTTCTTAGGTCTTCCGTGAATGGCTGTGCTTTTCTCATGTGTGCTTCCAGGCATCTCCAGGGCTCTGCATTTTAACTTCGTACTTCTAAAAGCATCTGTACAGAGATAATATTAATGTTATTGCAACAGACAGGCAGAGCCTCATTTCTCTCTGCTTTGACTGAAAATGCCTGTTCGTAGTGAAAATGTGCAGACACTGGCATTTTTGTGTGAGGTCTGAATGTGTGTGGGTCCAGCCATTGGCGGCAAGAAGAAATAAGATACAGCTGCCAGATGGTTTGGTTTAAAGAAAAAAAAAAGGACCAGTCAAATTGACTGGTGATCCACAACCATTAATATTATTTTCCCAAAGGATCCTTTACTCTGAAGCTGGGAAAAACTCCTAAGTGCGCTCCCAGTTGCTTGGCAGAGTGGGGGATTTGAAGGTCACTTATCTCTCCAAATAACTACTTACCCAAACATGTTGTGTGTTTTAAATTCTGGATACAACTGCTGATCATATTCAATGTTTTTAAACACATGATTTAGAATCAGAGTAAGAAGGCAGAAAGTAATAGAAACACACTTGGATTAGATGTTAAGTTCTAGTCTCTACCATTAATTGATGATCCTTACTGCAGCCCTAAGCCCCAGTTTACTCCCCTGTATAATGGGGATAAAAAATCTGCTCTGACTAGGTCATAGTCATAGGGTTGTTTAAACAGTTCATGATAAAAATGCACAGGAATGAACTCTATAAACTACTTAGTGCTACAGAATATAAGTTGTTGCCATACTATTAAAACAGAAGTTCCTGGGAAAACGACAACAGGAATCTATGAGTAGAATCAGCAGACTGGCTTTCTGTAGATCATCCATGCTGCAACTTTCATTGTGTTATTTTTATTAGCATGATTCTCCTTACGTTGTTTTCTCTATTTTTTTTTATCCCCAATCAACCCTAAAGCAGAGATGTCTTACAATAATAAATCATGTTTAGGAAAAAAATCTGGTGCAAAGCAATGGTATTATAAATTTTCACCATGCACATTGGCAACAAGAATTTCAGTACAAAATAATTTATTGCCATCCCATTAGTTTATGTAATAGAGACGGTCACGCTGAGTCAACACTGCTTTTTCACTTTACACTTCCACTCAGTGTTTCCATGAGGGTCTCAGTGATCCTCAGCCTGACTAATGAAGGTGCTGCCTTCCCACCAGCCCCTGCTCCTTACCTCTGGATCTGCGGACTCTAAGCTCCTTAAGGTCAGTGACCTCTTCCCTCTGACCTCTAGCAGCCGACCAGCTCATTTTCTCCATCCCAGTAGAATGGGATTGAAACTTGCCACATGAGTGGGTGAGGCTGGCACATCTCTTCTCCCCTAAAGCACTGCTGGTGGAGGCAACAGAGAGAGTCACATCCCACATCTGGTCAAGACTACACTCAACAGCTCCAGATTCCTGTGCCCATTAAATGCAGTAACTTTTTTCCTAAGAAATAATCAACGAGTAAATAAATGTAATGTCATTTGCCCTGAACGATGCTGTTCTCAACGTGAGGTTTCTCTACCGCCTCTGTACTGCACATTTTGGAACAGCAGCATTCAGGAACATTTTAAAAGCCAAAACGATGGAGCGCACCCTGGGTTGCTCAGTTAAGCGTCTAACTCTTGATTTTGGCTCAGGTCATGACCTCACGGTTTGTGAGCATAAGTCCTGCATGAGAGTCTGTGCTAATGGCTTGGAGCTTGCTTGGGGTCCTCTCTCTATCCCTTTCTCTCTGCCTCTCCCTTTCTTTCTTTCCTTTTCTTTCTTTCTTTCTTTCTTTCTTTCTTTCTCTCTCTCCCTCTCCCTCTCTCAAAAATAAACATTTAAAAGCTGAAAGCAAGTATCTTGCAGAGCTCTACAAATTACTACACATAGCACTACAATATTTTAAAATTTCTATTTCTAAGCTATTATTCCATCTCCAACAGAAGAAGCTCACTTTTTAACAGAAGTCTGCTATAACCACTAAGTGAACTACAACTCTGTAATCTTTAACTGAGTCCCTCATTAGGTCCTAACAACTACGGACATATAAGCGACGATTATGACTTTTAAAAGAACCATGATATTGAGTAGCCATGAACATGAAACTATGAGGTTATAATTATAAAATAAATGAGGCTTGGAGCACATTAAGAATTTCAATTAAAAACACACAATAAGGGATACTGCCCCAGAATTATATTTGTCTAGTTGATCTGCAGCATTCATATTATGCAGCCTAACAAAACCTGGGAATAACAGAAGAAAAATGTGCAGTACTGAAATCACAAGAATTGAAGTCAAAATAAGTAGGTTCCATTCCAACGTCTGCCATTTGCTAGTCATGCGACACAAGACAAGTTACTTTGCTTTCTTGGATCCAGTCTGTTGGTCTATATAGTATCTCCTAGGTTGTCGTGGGGTTGAAAAATGTTACGACAGAAAGCGTACATTTTTCTAAACTCTGTGTTCTCATTGTTTTTACTTTTTTCTTTAAATGTTTACTTATTTATTTTGAGAGAGACAGTGTGTGCAAGGGGGTGAGGGGCAGAGAGAAGGAGAGAATCCCATTCTGCTTTTAAAACATGGTTTGCAAGAAATGGATTAAATCAGGAAATTCGCTTTTTATTTTGGTTATTTTGTTCTTTCTGAAGGCCGAGCTCTTCACACATACTTTTACTTTAATGACTTTATTCAAACAGGCATCCATTACCCCCAAACAACTAGATCTTTGCAATGCAATTACCCACCACAAGGATAAGGCATTCTCTTCAGGCAGATGCTACTTTATTGCTAAACTTTTTCAGGCACTTTATGAAAGTAACTTCAGACATGGTTTAGTTTTGAGGATAGGCTGTGACATGAACAATAAAAAAGCAAAATTTTAAATATGATAGGATGCCTCCCTGCTCACGTATTCAGACGCTGAAAGCCCAGCCAACTTGGGCAAAGGCGAGTAGCTTTCCAAGGCAATTGCTAAGCCTTAGTATCTGGAGCAACCAGCCACCTAATGTGAAATTCTTTTCATCTTCTCTCCACACTCCTGTGAAAACCAGGAGGATTTCTGAAAGGCACAGAGATTCTCAATCATTGCAACGAGGCAGCTTTCTTCTAGTTAGAGCTCATGAGAGGAAGGACAATTTCCTGTTAAACATACACAGAAGATGACAGGGAAGGAGGCGAGCTGATGGCACGAAATACATATGCAAACCCTCCCTCGGAAGCTTGCTTTTCACTATCTTGTACAAAGTTAATGGAAACCAGGGAACTACCATTCCAGAATCGTCGCCCCTTTAATCCTTAATAACCAAATAAAAATGGGCAGCCTGTATTCAGGAGCAGCTCTAGCAAGCAGATCTCCAGGAGACAAGGCTCCCTACAGACTTTCCCTTGATCTTAAAGCTTAACTTGAAACATTTATATGCACGGAGCACCTGGCCAGGAGATGTGAGAAGGCCTTTTTTTCACCTTGGCTCTATTTCTTTCTTTAATAATGAATTCTCAGCTTTCTTTCTTTCCCTTCCTGGAAACTGATTTCATTCTAAATAATGTTTTTTGTTCTTTCTTAATAGTTTAAGAAAAGCAAGACAAACTTGAAAACCCCCCATTAACACCCATCAGGTTCCCTGCCTGCCGATCAGTATCATCTTTGCTTTAGGAAAGATGAAGCGGAAGTCAGGGTAGGTTAATTCCAATCAGGTTGAGAGCTTCTTTTGTTTGAATTCAAAGGACTCAGGTTAACCTATTATGCAATTTAGTATCAACTGGCTACACAGATCGTCTGTCTTCACACACCTCACTGGGTGAAGAGGTGATGAGCTCAGGAACCTGATGGTACTGGCTTAAATACTCAGGAGTCTGAATTACGTCAGACATTTAACCCAGGAGGAAAGCTGGTCCTGAAATGGTAAGGCCATCTGGGTCACATCCTCAACAAGGATACAAGGCATTTAATAGCGAACATACACACAGAGTCAGCTATACAGCGCTTCTCCCAAACCAGGTCAAACCCAAGACAGAAACCATACAGCTACTTTGAAATAAATGTATTTAAAGAAAGGAGTAGTAGTTCGTAAGTAACCTCTCTCCGCCCTTTCCTACTTCATCCTACAAAATATGTTTCAGGAGATTTACCCAAAGATACACAATACAAAAGGATACCATAAACAGTTGAAATCGGAGCAAAGGGGGAAATAGGTGAAAAAGCAAATGTCAAAGAAGTTATTTCACTTCATATTACATTTAATCACATTTAATTACATATTCTATGTAAACGAGAACCATTCACTCCTGTGCAGCTGCTGGAAGGTAGAAGGTGTAAACCTGTGAATTGCAGACCCTCTTGCAGTGCCTGTCATTGCCGGGGGTCCCCACACCTCCAGCCTCACCTGCTCTGAGCTCACTCCCCACTCCTGAGTAATGCTTCTATAAAGCAAACTGGATCGGGTCTTATTCCCACTCGCAGCACGTTGACGGCTTCCTGCTGTATTTGGGGTGAGGTCAGAATTCCTCCCTGTAGCTTACACAGTTCTCATGGCCTGGCCCCTCACTGCTCTCAGCCCCGTCTCGGGGTCCCCTGCCACTCCGCCCTCCCCTCCGGCCACACCAAATCTCTGTCAGCAACTCCCATGTGCCTTCCCTGCGCAGCTTGGCCTCTCCACTGGGTGAACTTGCACTTCTTCCTCCAGTTCTGAGTTCATCTCCAGTTTACGTGCTCCTAAAACATGCCCCCACCCCTCCTCCCTCATCATGGCATCTGTCACACTTCACCATTTACTTAACAGCTTGCTTCTGCTGTCTGGTTTAACACTCTCTGACAATAGGAACCAGGTCTAGGTTGCTCTGTATTTTATTCCCGGTATCTAGCGGAGAGTGCTTGACGTACGATTACTGTTTAACTGTATGTTATTATTTGTTGAGTGAATAAATAATAACAACAATAACCAACATCTATTAAGCATTGACCAGGAGCCACAAAAGACGCCCAATGTTTTCCTTTAATTACCTTTGTGAGAAAAAAGAACTACTCTTCACAGTAAAGTCACGAGGCAGATTATTACCATCTTCATTGTACAGACGAGGAAACTGAGGCTTCTCATGTCACCATGGGTGCTAAGCTGCCAACCTGGGCCTTTCTGATTCTCAGGTTTGAGCTCTAACCACTACCTTATACCACCTTTCTAATGATGTATGATGCTTCCTTACAGCCTAAACAAAAAAGGAACAATGCTCAGTTACAAGATTTATAGCATCTAAAAAACAAAACAAAACAAAAACAAAAAACATGCACCAACAGTTGGGGAGAATCATGGTTTTTCCTAGATTCTGAAACTTAGAATACTTTCTCCCCTGGGTCATTGTCCAGTGTCCTGATTTTGTGGATGGCAGCCTGGGAATCCCTGCCGTGAGTAAAAGAGCAGATTTTATAGAGCCTCTTCCTAGAATGTCCCTCAGTACATGCCAGGGGCACCAATAAAAGCATACGAGAGTCTGTTCTCTACCAGGGAAAATACACAGTTCTCTGATCTGGCTTAAACCAAGAGCTTAGTTAATTCCCCAAAATCAAACCTAGCAAATATTCATGTTGTTGTTTCAAGACATTTTCCCCTTGGGAAGAGAGGGGAAGCAGACAGCCGGTGGGAAAGAAAGGCAAGGACCAGGACCGGTGGCCCTCTCTGACCTGGGAGAGTAATGACCTGTGTGCGGGGAACTGGCTTTGCCAGTTGGGTCTTGCTGTGGGATCTCGGGAAAAAAAAACAAACAACAAACTGGTGTCTGGGCCCAGTTTCCTTCTCTGCAACCGGGAGACCCCGGTGTTGAGAGTCCTTGCTGATCTAATGTTCCCTCGGTGGTCAGTGGCCGCTCTCCCCAGGCGGTGTCATCTTCTGTGGTTTTGTTTAGAAGTGAAAACCCTGTTCGCCATCTAAAAGCTTACATTTGTTTGGGTCTCGGTCATCAACACAGAGAAAGAACTAACCAAGCAATTCTTGCTACCCTATGTGTGCTGCCACAGAGGTGAAAAGCCCTTGGCCACAGAAAATCACACACACACATACACACACACTACCTCCTTTTCTAATGGGTGTAACTGGCCCCTTTAGGATCCAGTGCCATTTGCACATTTGCTTTCTGAGTCGGCCGGAAGAGTTGTTTCTGAAGCCACTACGCCTTTACCAACTATTGCTGGTCTGTGCTCCCTACCTGGGAAGCATTTCTCCCTAAAACCCGATTATGGCTGTGTTGCTCCAACTTATCTGCAGCACTATGAATGGAAATCTTAGATTTTGTGAAGAGAGAAGTCTGTAAAGGAAGCAAATTTTCCCTTTAATCACCTCATTGTAACATCTCAGCAAAATCAGTGAAATATGTTGGTCTTTTCCATTTAAAGCCATGTACCTATGCATGTGTTTTTAAAAATACACACTTCTTGTCTTGTAGACATTTGCAGTTATTTTCCAACTTTTAAATTACCCTCATAAAATGGCTCTGCAGTGAGCAAACAGTGGAAAGTCTACGAACAAAACAGACTCCCTCTTCCCAAGAAGACATGACAAAAACTATTATACACAAAAAAAATCTGAAAACTCCAGGATAAGAGAGGCTGGAATCTTCAGACTATTTACAACCCACTTGTTTGTTTTTAAGGGATTTGTTAAGTAAATGAGTCTCATTCTATCAACTGGGAGTGAACAAAGCCACCCACTTACAGGACATGCAATTTTCTTCTTCCTGCTAGGCAACCACAACACTTAGAATTATTCAACAGTAGGTTTATACTATATTTCTATGTATGATTTTCAGTATATTATTCTGAATTTCTTTTAACTCAACATTTACTAGTTATTTAACATCATCTTGATTTCAGTCCAATCCTCCATAAATAAAGGAAATGGTAAAAAGTTCAAAACAATTCGGAAGAAAAAACTGAGCTAGTTGAGAAGTAAGTTCAAACTTCAAAAGCAAAATGACAAACACAAAAAACAAAGGAATTTGGTATGTTTGCCTTGGCAAAAAAAAAGGGGGGGTGTTCTCTATTTTTTTAGTAAGAAAAAAAAATAATCACTTAAATTTGTGAAGGGAAATTTAGGTTAGACTTCTAAAGAACACAATCTTCTTGTGTAAAAGGCAGTATGTGTACTGTCTCTAGGGGAATTGAAACTCAGTAGATCCTCATCTTGGGGAGGGAGGAGGCAGACCTCTGAAACAAAGCTGCATCTCCAAGAAGCATCGTGGAATGCAGTTAATGATTTCTGAAAGTCAGTTCCTTCCAGCCCTAAGGACTGGCAACTCACCCGCCATTTAGTAAACAGCCCTTACTTAGTGGAGGGTGGCCTAGTGCCTTAAAAGAATAAGCACATCTCTCATGGTCCCTGCTCATCTGTACATACAGACCTCAAAAACCTTTGGTGCTGAATTAATGCCAAGGGTCTCACTTAATGCCACTTAAGTGGCACAGCCCATCTTCCATTAGTGGCAGGTAAGGAGAGGCCCCATTTCTTTTTTAGCAACCAGGTTTATAAGCAAAAAGAAAAATTGCCCATGCTCATCCCAAACTTTTCGAAAGCTTGTCAAAATAAGGGACAGTGGAAGCACACAACATAACAAAATGCAAACACCAAACCTAGTCCTTCGAAAAAACTCCTCAGCATTCCCTACGTGGTTCACTCACGCTGCTCATTAAACAAGTCATTTTAATACTCACTGTCAGCCCAATCTTCCAGGTGCCAGGATTTCCTTTTGAAGACGGAAGGTACGCTATGGGCCAGCTTTGCAGAAAGGTAAACATATGGAAAGCAGAACAGGCTTTTCTGGTGCTTAAGATCTGGCACCTTCTAAATTTAGAGGCCTCCCCCTCTCTTTTTCTGGTTTAAAATATTTTTAAAATTTATTTTATTTTAATTTTTCAGTTTGCACAGAAACAAGGCGCTGCGAAACACACCTCAAGTGTCTTTTAAAAATTAAAACAGGATTGATTTGTAGTGTCAGTGATTCCTGCTAATCAAAATCACTGACAATTTTTCAGGAGGGAGGAGGTACGGTTTAACTCTCTCACTAGAGAGCACTGCTTCCTTTTTCTGTTTTGATCTAAATCTGAATATTTTCCTACAGATAATTCTCTTGCATTTTTTAAGGGAGAGGAACAGGGAATAAAACTCTCAGAAAATAAATGTTTATTTGGACACACAGATTCCTCTGGCTGGGCCTAGAGACACAGCGGCCCTCCAGGTCCCTCTGCTGGCCCGGCTAAGGGGGCGCTTCTTTCCTAAGTGCAGGTTCAAAGTCTCCAGCATCTAAGTTAAAACTTTCACAGTAGAATGTTCTGTTTACTCCGTTCCTGCTGCCAAGGACCAGCACTGGGATGCAGGAAGTGGTGAGTGTGGATACCACTTATGACAAGAAAAACAAGCATCTGTCCAAATGAGGATTCCTCTAAGTTGTGTAGCTGACTCTGAAACCAATGTGTATTTCAATTCATGTGCCATTTTCTGTGTTTTTTTTTTCCCTTTGCCATTGTGTTTAAAAAATTGGAAGTGAGGGGCGCCTGGGTGGCTCAGTCAGTCAAGATCTGACTCTTGATCTCAGTTCAGGTCATAATCTTACGATTTGTGAGACTGAGCCCTGTGTCGGGGTCTGCACAGATTATGCAGAGCCTGCTTGGGAGTCTTTCTCTCCCATTCTCCCTGCCCTTCCCCTGCTCTCTGTCTCTCTGTCAAAATAAATAGACATAAAAAAAATAGAAGTGACATCCAACATATAGGAATCTTTTTGTCTTTAAATTCAAGGATTTATCAAAGAAGCAGAGAAACAGAAAAAGAGGATTTAACAAAGGAATAAGTTTCCCAGAATCTTCTGTGAACAGCAGATTTAATGCTTTCAAACTGGAGAATCATGTTATGGAAACCTGGTATTCTTCTTTGAAAACAAAATTGTTCTCTATTAGTTTTAAAAGGTATCTTCACTTTAATTTTAAACTGTTTTAATGTTTTATTTATTTTTGAAAGACACAGAGAGAGTGAGAGGAGGGAAGGGGCAAAGAGACAGGGAGACACAGAATCCAAAGCAGGCTCCAGGCTCCAAGCTGTCAGCACAGAGCCCAATGCAGGGCTCAAACCCAAGAGATCATGACCTGAGCCGAAATGGATGCTTAACCAACTGAGCCACCCAGATGCCCCTGCACTTTATGAGGACCTTTATATAAACCCATGAATTAACACCAGAAAAGGGAGGTGTTCTTTTCTAATGCTGATCGATATTTTTAACTACAAAAAAGAAAAGATGATATTGGATAAAGGAAAAAATTCAAACAGGTCCAGGCAAATAATATATAAACTGTGATTACTTGGTCTCAAGCTATCACATTAAACCAGAAATTAAATAAAGATCAGAGCAAGTAATGACAGAGAGAGACTGAGATAGAGACACACAGAGACAGAGAAACAGAAGAGAAGAGAAGAAAATGAGAAAAGACAAAGAAAACAAGTATTCCATATAGCTGATGGGACCCCCAAATTTTTCAAAAGTGTCAATTCATGATTTTTAAAGATATACATCTCAATACTTAATGTGACAATAGAGGGACATCATTCTGGAATGTCTGACATTGTTCCTATACAAATCCACCACTCCCCAGTTTGAGAATCTTCCACTATGAGAAGCACATAGGAGAGGCAATACCATTAGCAAGCTGTCTTTCACATCAAATCAATTCCAGCCCATACGCAGATCTGATAACCTTTATTTAGGACATATAGGGTGAATAAATATTTCAGTTACTAGAGCTCTACTGTTATTATAGTGATTTCAACTTTTTCATAATTGAGATGCTTGAGTATTTTTAATTAAGGCTTTTTCTCTTAAAAAAGTGTATATGGCAATTTTAAGCTAAATTGAGTTAAAATTCATTTTATTTTGAGGATTCTGTTGCTGGAGAAATTAAGGGCACTAGGTCCACTTCCAAATTTATTGATAATCAAAAGCACGTTGAGGTGATTTTAAAAATCCAGACATTCCTGCCCCACTTTACACCTACTGAATCAGAATCCCTGGGGAAGAGTCTCCGTAATCTTTTACTTATTTAATATTATGTCTCTGGGTTTGGAGACCACTGCTCTAGGATGTTGTGAAATCAAGAAAGAGGTTAAATGATTTGAATTAAAAAAAAACAAACCATCCAACATCTGGGCAGGTCTCTGCAGCCACAAACACTAGAGGAACTGAGGCCATACATGTACAGTCTATAAGCACCAGGCACAAATGTCTGTTCTCCAAGGATGCAATGAAACAGAATGTTGTCAAGTTTCTTTCTAGGTAAGTAAATCACAAATTAGTAATTTAATGTGCTCTACCTTATTCCTATTATACGTAGTGATGCATTTAAATTATTAGCCTTTACTTTTTAATTTTTTTTTAACTTTGGTTGTTGGAATAATAGTTTATTGTAGCCAAAGCTGTAACATAAAAGGGCAATGTTGCCATCTAGTGGTCAATTGGGGACATTAACGAAGCAGACTTGTGAAATGCCATGTTGGAAGAAATGAACCTAAGGAGAGAAGGTAAACAAATTTCAATAACCAAGACTTCACAACTGAAAGAACTCCTCTATCCTACAGATTACTACCACAAGGCTCTCTGAACCCCCGTGTCAGCTTCTAGTCCTAGGATCACAAGTAATGGTCAAATGACAGCAGAGGTGTGTTTCCTTTGGCTTTTTAAAAACAACATTGTAAACTTTCTCATGCTGGTTTATTTGTATAGGCTCAAAGGTGTATTTTAATACTGGGAGTTTCTCAAACCATTAGGAACTCCATCCTTCACAACCACGGCAAGCCCGTTGCTTTCCTCCGACTGCTCAGTCTGTCTGAACCCATGGCCATTCCCCACCTCTGACAGTTTAGGGAATCTCCTCTAGAAGCCTTTCTTGCCTGAGCCCTCCCACATTCCAAGCATGGGGTCATGTGAAGGAACTGACCTCCAGTCATGTGAATGAGGGAGATTTCACATCCACACATATGTGTATACTCTCCATAGAGGTTAGCACACATATGATCAGAAAGAAGGAAAAGGGCATCATTCAAAGAAAAAAAAAAAACATCATTTGTCAATTTCAGTTATTTTAATTTTAAATATTTGGTTTGATCTAAGTGACCTCAATTAGACCATGATATTTCTTAAAGTTTAATGTTACTCTAACTTAATTTTATTTCTGAAGCTATAAGAGTGGTTAGGGGCAGCCATTATAATGTTTTTGAAAGGTGAAGGGTATAACACTGTCTTTCAAAGAGCTATAAGATAATTTGTCCTATACACCGAAATAGGGTCTCCTAGAGAAGGATAGACGGGACTATCCTACAGTAGAGTTCCCTCGTGAGCTTCTTAGAGGGACATGTGAGTTACATCTGAGAGTTACCTGCTCCTTGTTTTCATTTGATGGGACACATATCAATCTTTACCTGGCTAAAAGGCATTCTTACTCAAGACTTCCTTCTTCCCAATTGATTTAGGCATCTGTATTGGTTACCCAGTCGTTTGAAAATGAAAAGGTGCCTGACCAGTGAGGACAGAACATTGCTCCCATGTTCCAATCTGTATACACACAGGAAGACCTGCCTAGAGAGAATATGAAAAGATAACCCAGAGAAAATGTAGAGAACACCAGGTTAAAAGCAGTCTTCCAGATTATATTACAAACTTCTGGCCAGTGAGGCCTTAAATATGGTGTTTATTGAATAATTACATGAAAGAGAGAGAGAGATTACTATATGTCAGATACTATTCTTTACGCTTTACATAAATTTAAGTCTTTTAATCATCAGAACAACCTAGGAAGTAGGTGCTTTAATCATCCCCACTTTACAGATGAGGAAATTAAGGCATAGCAGGATTAAATGACCTGTCCAAGGCAACAGAGCCAGCAATTACAGGAATGTAATTTGATTCCAGGTCATCTGTCTTCAGAGTCCATGCTAGAATCTAACTGCTGTACAAAACCACCTTAGTCTATGGACCCTCAGCCTTCTCGAAGAATTAGAATTCAGTAAATCACAAGTAAAATTACACGGAACAATAAATACTCCTGGATTGATTTAAAGGCTTTGGTGGATCTAGAGTCCCTCTGGCTCCTCAATAAGAATGCTAGTCCTCATCACAAAGTACTAAACCAGGTAGATCACAATAAGATTAGGCTGTGTCTGCATTAGGTCACAGGCAACAGATGAGGTCCATGATCAAAATTCAAGCCGTTCCAGACTTTAGAAGCTGCATTTTAAATTTCCTTTCTTGTACTGATTTATTGCATTGCTTTTTTGCCACTCTCAAAATTATGACACTGCAGCAGAAGGAAAACGCTAGGATTCTCGAGGTTTTTGGTGGCCTGGACATCAAATACATAGATACATACACATATATGCTTATTCTATAAATGCTTATTGAGCACCCACTATGTGCTAGGGATTTGCTTGATGCTGTTGGGGATGGAAAGATAAATGACAAGCCACTGCAATCAAGATTTTAAAAAGATGTAAAAATAACTGATAACACAATGACGTAAGTGATTCTAAATGAGAGGCACGGAGCCATGGGTCTTGGGAATCCTGTAATTCTCTGGGGGCCAGAACTAGTCTACAACTTGACCACAATGGATTAAAAGCATTTTTGGAACATATAATTCACTGACTCACAAAAAACACCCACTAGATCTTAGCTTAAAATTCACCAAGCAACCACAGTACTGTAGAGAAGTACAAAGGATGCAAACAAGAGAATGCAATTATGTGGAGGAAGCAAGATCAAAAAGAAGCACCCAGGAAGAACAATTAAAACATGCTTATTAACTCCACCATTAAACCATGGCTCCGACATCCTTCCAGTACACAAGGGGTTTGATATCAGATTCAGGTTGAAGTTTCTCCTGACTTCATTTTAATCTACAGTATCTTATAAAACTTGTCTAGAGTGCCCCTTAGTTTTTTACCCACTCCTGAACAAACCACACATTCCCCCTCACCAGAATTGTTATTAAAGACTGCTAGCCACCCAGGCCCCTCTCTCTATCTACTCCTTGTCTCAGGCCCTTTCATCACTCTGTAAATGCCATCTGCTTCTGTGGCAGGTAAGGTCCCACAAAGATTACTCACGTTAGGTTAAAAGACTCGTGAGACTTCACAGAGCATGCTGTCCTAAAGCTTAAAATAAAGGCAAAAGTTATGGTGCACTGAGAGAAAGTGCATGTCAGCATGGGAACCTGAAGAGCCTTCCAGACACAATTCTCCGGGATTATTCTTATTTGCTGAAGTAGTTGCTTGCTTGGTCTCTGGATTAAACCACTAAAATTTTACTATGTATCTTGGCTTTCCAAGACCTGCAGGCAGAAATTCGCAGTAGGGTCTTTTATGCCCCCAGGTCATATTAACCAAGCCAGGCCAACCGGTTCCATCAGGTGAAATCTACTGAAAAACAATCTGGCCTAGGGTTTCACCAGGGGAGTTTTGGACTATAAACAGAACGTCATAAATCATTAGTAAGCTGGTGCGCTTGCCCATTAACCTTAAATTGGCCAAGAGTCAAAGCTAAACATCCAGCCATCCATGGAAATAGCATAGGGCTGCTTCAGTCCAGCTGTAAAATAACTTTACAACAGAGGGGCTCTGGTTGCAAGCAAACAAACTGATTCTGATTAACTTAAGCAAAGAGGAATTTACTTGGAGGAATCTCACATGAGAGGCAAGAGAACTGTTTTTGAGCACAGATATTTAACAAGGTGGTTCCCAGGCAAGGAGGCAGGAATGACAAGATGTTTCCAGGACCTGATGGATTTCCCACCAATTTTCCTGTCCTTTAGCTCATTTCAGAATTCAACTGTATGGGGAAGGGGAGATTTCAATAGCTAAAGGTGCACCTGCCTCCCTGTCTAGGGAAGGTTTGGACTCCTGATAGCAGTTGAACTACACTAGGTGAAAAGTAATTCCTGAGAAGAAAATTGACTGTTATCAGAAAGGCAAAATGCATTCTGGGTTATCAAAGCCCAACCAATGTTCACTACCTTTGTAAGTGAAAAGTTTCAGGCAATTCAAGTAAAGTACTTTATGTCTAAGACAACAGCATAAATTCACTTGTTTATGAAAACAGTATTTTCCTCTTCCTATGTTACACCCTCCATCCACCAACACTCACACACATCTATTGTCATTTTAGAAAAAAGTATATACTGGCTGGTATGAAACAAAAAAATAGCTGGTGGTTTTAAAATAGTTTTTCCTGCTATAAAATTGATATATGCTGGGGCATCTGGGTGGCTCAGTCGATTGAGCATCAGGCTCTTGATTTCAGCTCAGGTCATGATCTCACGTTTGTGAGATCAAGCCCTGCATTGGGCTCTGCACTGACAGCATGGATCCTGCTTGGGATTCTCTCTCTCTCCCTCTCTCTCTCTCTCCCTCTCCTGGTCTCTCTCTCTCTCTTTCTCTCTCTCTCAAGATAAATAAATAAACTTTAAAGAAAAAAACTTAAACATGCCTGTTAGAGAATATTTGAAAGTGAAGAAAATGTTAAGGAAAACAGTTAAAATTACTTATAATCTTACCACATAGAGGTAGATTCCTAGAAACATTTTGTTATATTTCCTTCCAGGTTTTATGTTGTTATTACAGTTTTTTCCATACATTTGAATGTATAAACATTCATCTATAACTATATCGTTATATAATTTGGACCATGTAGTTTCTTCGGGGTTTTGTTGGTTTTTTTGCCTCCTTTTTTTTTAACTTTGTTTCAACAAACATTTTTAAGTCATTACATTTTATTCAGATTTATGATTTCCCCCCTCTATATGCACATGTATTTTTTAAACATTTCTATTTCTGGTGGCTTTTCAAGAGCCACGTAGGATAACTGTAGCTAAAAAAACTGTGAAGAGAAAAATCAACTCTATGACCTAAAGTAACCCTGTAAGAGGGTGCCCGTAATGGGAAGTGGTTGGAAATCAGCCCCGGAGCTTGCCAGGAAGAGGCAAAGAGGGCACAAGCCAGAAGAAATCAAGTGATTTAGCAAGAGCGGGGGTTAGAAAAAACAGCACAGAGTCAAGCAACTGCCCAGCCAGCCACTTCTGAGAAAGAAAACACTATTAATAACAAAACTCAAGGTTCCGGCATCAATTTAACTCATATCTTAGTCCTCTCCCACCTTCAGGACTCAGTCTCCCACCCACTCACAACTGCTGTATTTGCTGGTGTCTCCATACCCTTCCCGACCCACTAAGGACCTAATTACAACCATGGAAGGTCAGCACATGCACATGCACTGGGAGACACACATGCACAGAGGGGTTTTCTGAGAACTGAACTGGTGAAGACAGTATGAAGCACCATCATGAGAACCAGCGCTACTCTCCTCCTGGCTCCCTAGTCAGGGCTGTGCCTCATCCAGAGACAGGAGCATGTGTGAAAACTGAAGAACTGGGTGTTTCCCTTTCTTCCTTCTTTTTTTTTTTTTTGTCATTCCTTTCTTTCTTTTCTTTCTCTTTCTTTCTTCCTTCCTCCCTCCCTCTCTCTCTTTCCTTCCTTCCTCTTTCTTTTCTTTCCCTTTCTTCCTTCCTTCTTCCCTCTCTCCTTCCTTCCTTTTTCTTTCCCTTTCTTCCTTCCTTCTTCCCTCCCTCTCTTTCCTTCCTTCCTCTTTTTCTTTCTTTTCTTTCTTTTCTTTTCTTTTTCTTTCTTCCTTCCTCCCTCCCTCTCTTTCCTTCCTTCCTCTCTCTCTCTTTTTCTTGCTTTCTTTCCTCTTTCTTTCTTTCTCCACAATAAAGTGATAACAGGAATATTTTTTCCTCTTCTGGAAATTACTGAGCTCCTTCTGTTGGTTAACAAGGTTAATACTAAGCCTAAACATGAATTAGGCTTCATACAATATGATACATAAGCAGAGCCATCTCGCACCAAACCCACATTATCAATGTGTAATGTCTAGATCCTGGGGGGTAAACTCCTGGTTAGTAACAGCACAGAAGGATCGCAAATTTATTCACACTACAATCATATGTAAAGAAACTACAGATTTCCACTTCCCCCTTTAACTGAGTCTCTTTTTCATAGATCTCTGGAGGGGACCTTAGGCAACCTTGGTCTGGCACAATACCTAAAACTACCCATTAAGTAAATGCCTTATCTTTTCAGGTCAAGGTCAGTCTCAAATGTCACTCTAGATCATCTCTGGTTTTATTAGCAAGGAATGTGGCCTACATGATCATATGGTGACAGAGGGCACAGGTGGTCCATGGAACCAGGTGGCATCCTCTACATCTTCATGGACTGTTAGGTATAGTGACTTACTCAGGCTGGATGTAAACACTGAGTTGTGAGGACTTCATCTCTGGGCTTCTTGCGGCATCTTCTATGGGAAAACTGTATTGTTTTCAGGCTTCACATTTAGGATTCTGTGGAGCCAGTCCATGTTCCAGGCTTCAGTTTGCCTTTCACGTGTGCTACAGAACCATCAGAGTCTCTGCCTCACCTTCCTCTGCCCTTGGCTGGGCTTTCTGCTCTGCTGTGGGGTCATCACCTTGACCCTTGGCCCACTGGAGCTCCACTGGCTACTGGCCTGTGGGGCTTTCTGCAGATTGAATGTTTGTGTTCCCCCAAACCACCTCCAAAATTCATATGCCAAAATCCTAACTCCCAAGATGATGAAGTTAGGACGTGAGGCCTCTGGAGTTCCTTAGATCATGAAGGTGGAGCCCTCATGAATGAGTTCAGTGCCTTTATAAAAGAGGCTCCAGAGGGATCCCTCACCCCTTCCTCAGTCTTGAGCTCCCCACAGCCTGGCTTACAAAGAGAAGTTAGGAAAATCAGCTTTGAGATTCATGCCTCTCTATGCCATTGGTTGGTTGTTTATTTTATTTTGAGAGAGAAAGAGCACAAGCAGAGGAGCAACAGTGAGAAGGAGAGAGAGAGAGAGAGAGAGAGAGAATCCCAAGCAGGCTCATGCTGCCAGCACAGAGCCCAATGCAGGGCTCGAATCCACGAACCATGAGATCATGACCTGAGCTGAAGTCAAGAGTCAGTGCTTAACCAACCAAGCCACCAAGGCACCCCTCTAGGCCACTGGTTCTTAGTGAAGGTAGAACGGCCCAGTAGAAGGCAGTTGGGAAAACTGTGGGGTTATTTATGTTGTCACAAAAATCGGGGAGGTGAGTTACTGGCATTTAGTAGAATGAGGTCAAGGATGATCATCATCCTGTAACAAAGGAGGCAGTCCCATAGTGAAAAATCATTCTGTCCAAAGTGTGTACAGGGGAAAAATGTGTTTATAATTTTCTGAGCTTAAAACCTAATTCCAACCACGTCTCTGCATGGTTTAAATATAAACTATATATTTAATTTATATAAACCAACATCAAATTACCAGTAATGCAACTTAACACCTAAGTGAGGAGAGATCATTCTTTGCCTTGTTTGAAATATTACAAAGAGTTTGTCACTATTTCAAAAAGTCGCCAAGAGCAGTACTACTCACAGCACGTAAGTCATGCTGCTACGTGGCTCTGCATGGTTAGCTGTCACCCCCAGGGTGGTCGTGGAGGCACAGCATCCAGGGTGCAGTGGTAGCCAAGCTGCATATGAAATGCATTGTAAGTCTGATTCTTTTTCCTATTTCTCCCTGCTGTTTCAATTGGAGCTCTACACTGCTGTCGGAAGAATGGAGAAGATAGCTTATGTGAGCTTAAAATTTAATTTTAAGATAATAAAGAGGGAATAAAAATATTTGTCATCTAAAGAGGCTGGAATCAGATAAAGTTAAGTGCCACTGCTCTTGGCATCCCCACCCTCCCTTTTCGTATCGAGCACTTACTATGTGTCAGATGCTAAATGTTTTCCAGACTTGCTCTCCTTTACTTTTCTCAACTATCCCGTGAGGCAGACATTATCATCCTTGTTCTACAGATGATGGAACTGAAGCCTAGAGAATCTAAGTAAACCAGAAGGTGGAAAAGCTCAGATTCAAATTCAAGTCTGACCACAAGGCCTGGCATCTTAACCATTTCACATATTCAATATAAAGAAAATGAAAAAAGACCATCTTTTGTAAATTTTACTGACAATTACATTTCTAGTTACATAGTTTAATAACCTGTCCTTTGAAAATATTTATGAGGCAATTAAAAGGAGCAGCAACCAAGAATGAGAGTCTTCTGTTTTAACGAACCTTCTGTGGAATCCTTTATGAACTGTGATACCAAATTACCTTACTTACTATATCCCTGTGCTCTGATAACCTCCTGAAGGTTTTATGTGGGAAAAATACTAATCCTTACAATGTAAGTTATCAGCTAACAATTTTATAATGCGATAGAAGAGAGACTTTCATCCAAGAAACCCAAAGTACTTTAGCAGCACTGGTCCTATATGAAAAACAGTCCTACCTGCTAATGACAAAGAAAGATAATGAGTGCTTATCCACCCACGCTGTCCCCTGACAGAAGACTCAGATCATGGAGCACCTAAAAAGTACTCATCCAGTTTCAGAGAAGGGTTTTGGTCAGAAGCAGTCTTGTACCTAGGCTGACAGAGAACCTTGGCTGATAAAAAAGGACAAGGCTGATTGCTTTTCATCAAGCGCCTGCTATATACTCATCACTTTAGTTATGTTATTTCTCTAAAACCCCATGACAACCTATGTGTCAGGTGTCATAAACCTCATTGTACAGATAAAAATATAAGGGCTCTTACGAAGTTGTAAGTGGCCCAAGCATCTAATTAACAGAGTGTACCAGCTGGGATTTGAGCCCAGCTATGTGCCATTATGATTGCTTTTACTCAACCTCAAGTGTGGGGGGATCTTGAACCCCACCACAATTACTATGTCATAGAGGAGCTTTGGAGTGGGTGGGGGAGGCTTTGGATTAAACCTCCAGTTAAGTTTTTAGACACCTCAGAAGTCTAATTTCTAGGGAAATGTCCCCAACTGTGTTCAACAGACTAGAATGTAGCTGGAATCCAAGAAGATGACATGCCACTTCGGTGGTGGGAAAGTTTCTTGCAAAATCCATCAGTAACAGGAAAGCTTGAGTATGCTCTTTAATAAAATGCGAAATGATGGGGCAGGAAATTCCCAGAACTGTTTCCCTACCTTCCACCATTCTTTTTATTTTTGGTGTTGCTGTTAGGTTGTTCCCATGTCCTAGAAAACCCATGTCACTGCTGAGAAACTCTTCTTCAAAAGCAGCTATGACTTTCATATTCTCATCACCTTCTTCATTTGTTCTGAGACAGAGCCTTACAAAGTTAAACTGAAAATAAAAAAGGTAAATATAAAGGCAGCAGCCACTGGGTGTCACTGATTTACCACTTGAATATACCTTGTCCCACATTTCTATCGCAGGAGAAAACCTGGTCTTTTCAGTGGAATATTTTGAAACCCTTCATGTTCTTGAGTGCTCAAGATAAATATAGAAGAGTTTGAAATAGAAGAGTCTTATGACACTGAAAAGACATTGTTCTCTGTTGTAAACTATTCATAACTGTAATAATAGTCCCATTTTAGAGATGGATACAGTGAAACAGAGCAAGCTAACATCAAGGATGGCAGAGAACACATTCCTGAATTTTATCTTTTAAACTGAGACCTCAATGGTTTATTTTAAGATACTTCTCTAAAGCCAGGGACACAGAACCTATTACCTTTTCCTTGTCCCCACCTCCCAATTCTATACCTAAGAAGAGAAAAACGAAATCATTTTAGAATATCTGAACATCTGGGGATTGAGATTATGTTCCAAGCTCCTACAAATGGTGTCGGAAGTTATATAATTTATCAGCTATCTATTCTGAGCCTGGGACATTCATAGCGCTATCTCATTTAATGCTCACCACAAAACAGCTCAGAGGTTGTCCTTACCCCCAAATGAAAAAAACTAGAGATCAGAGAGGGTAAACAACTTGTGTAAGATCACAAAGGAAGCAAGATAAAGATTTCAGATTTAAACCCCCATTTTTGGTCCCCCATGCCATGCTCATTCTGCCATCCTGGGCCATATCTCTTTAGAAATGCTATCTTTACTTTGGACATATCCCTTTCAAAACCACCTAATGTTGTTCCACACCTTTGGTTGACCAAGTAGTAGATGATAAAGACATTACATACAAGACAACGGTATGTTTTGTGTTTTAGGATTATTTCCCAGATAATTGCTGAGGGGATCACTTATAGTCCCTCACTGCACAAAAATTACAAATCCTCCCCCTCCCCAAACTCCTCAAGGTGATGTTCTGGCCTGGGATTTAGTTTCTCCAGATATCCCGCTGTCTAAGCAAGCTATTAGCTCTTTCTATAGTGGATGTGTTCCTGCTCTCATTTTCGGCTTAACAATACTCATCCATCTGGGTAATCCTTCTTTAAGTTAAAGAGTGGTGGAGAGCTTTGGGGTTGTTTATCTTCCAAATAGGTAGAGCAACAGCCCAGCAAAGCTATAAGCTCATAAGCTTCCTGATTCTTCCTTGCCAAAACAATTAAGCTCAGAGCCAGAGGTTTTCTCTGGGGGAGATAAGATAGTATGTCCACATCACCATTAACTCCTGCCAAGTTCCTGCTCTGCAAAGAAGCCAGCTTTCTAGTTGGTGGCCTTCTGATGCCTCACCTCCCTGAATCACACCTCAGTTGTGGATTTTCCCTTCCTTTAACCCAAAGTCAAAACACCATGACTTCTTTCCTTTCCACTTTCTCACCCCAAATCCTTGGGTTTCTTTTCAGACCTGGTTATGGTGGCAACTTTTCTACTGACCCCATATAATCTGGCAAATAATCTCATCACTTTGTATTTTAAAAAAGAATGTTTCTAAAGTAAAACTCTTGTTTTCCTTTCCAGTCTTCATTTTAAGGAAGCAGTAATATTTTTCTTGTACTCAGCAATTCCCAGGTGTCTGGGGGATAAAAGGAACCTTTTCTTCCTTTCTTCTCCCCCTGGTGGTTGCTTCTTCTCCTACTCCTTTCACCCCAATCTGCTGGATAACAACATCAAAATACACCTGGAAAACACACACAACTCAAGCTCCAACTCTTGATGACCACTTACGAAACAGAGATGAAGTAACTCTACAAAATATGACATCTAGTTGAAACTTGATTCTCTTTTCTTTATTAAAAATAATATTCTTTATATCTTAAGATATCTTAAGATATATCTTATATCTTTATCTAAACTTTATCTTAAAACTTAGACTTACAGTAAAAAATGCAAACAATATGTATTTTTAATGACGGGCCTCTCTGCTGCCCACAGGAACCTGGTTGTTGGCTGGAGTACAGGTATGAATGATCAAGAAGTGTGGGGAAGGAGTTGTACATACTTATAACATATTACACGCTAGGGCATCTGCGCACAGACAGAGAAAGATTTGGCCTCTTTTTGCCCTAAATTTTTAATATTAGCATCTCCCATCTTGTTCTGCTTTCAAGTCAGCTGGCCTTGTAGAAGTATCAGTAAGGCTCTGTATAAGCTGGCCCCACCACCACCATCCCCAAATCTTCCCTCGGTTAACCTCTGCAGAGCACTATCCTCACTCCAGACTTAGATGCCTTATACTGTGAATCACTTCATTCATCCTACACACATATGCTAAGTGACCAGTCTATTCTAGGCCCTGACTTCACATTTTTACTTCTGGGTAATGCTCCCCACCCCCTCTTCAGTCTTCTAATGGCACTACTGGTGAAGGAAGTGGTTCAAAGTCACATAACCAAGAATGGGCAGAGGAAAGATTCAGAGCAAAAGTGGAAGCTGTGAACCAACACATGGTGCCAGCTCTGGGGTCTATTACACTTAAATCAGGAGGCCTTTTCCTCTCCCATTCCCGTTCTTTCCTTTCTTCACCTAATAGTTCTCCTGAAAGACAAAGTCAATTGAAAATAAAACAGAATGAAGTACCTTAAGCTAGTGGATAGTTGAAACGAGGAGGCATTAATACAGATGAGTGTTTTGCTTTCTTAAAATCAATGAATACTACATACAATCTGACATGCAGTCATCTCTGCATTTATATCTCCATGATATCCCCTTCCTTTGCCATTGTATGTCAGCCATCCATCATTACGAAGATCAGCGTAATTATCCAGGGAAAGAAAGCCATTTTAGGAAAATATGTTCATTTGGAGAACATGCCTCCTGAACACAGGTAGTGGGTCTCATTCCCTTTCTGGGATCAGGGCAGGATGAGAGCATGAGGGGAAATAACTGAATCTTCGTTTTTGGCAAGGTCTGTCATCAAAATTCTCTCACTTTCATAATCCACATGAACAATTGATTTATTTTTCACTGTTGGCATAATTATACTTGTATGCATGTTGGTAGTGTGTAGGAAGACCAACAACACATTCCACGTATTCCTGTATTACCATCTGGACCGTCTTTGGCTGACCCTAGTTGTAGGCACACAGCCCTCGCTGTGCCTCCATCAGGCACACAGCCTGGAGACACTCTAAGGAATTTTCCTCCAGAACGACCACAGTCAGTCAACACAACCAGAGCTACCTGTCCCTGATGGGGACAGGTCTACGCCTCTGGGAAACCAGGAACAAGCCACCTGCCCAGACACTCCAAGGCAGAAGCATCTAGCAGACACAATCTCAGATTAACGCCCCCCCTCACCAGCTCTCAAGCTGACTTTAGACACCCGGGTATTTCCCTTGAGGGGGTGCAACGTTCCTGAAGGTAGTGCAATACAAGGACAATGTGTGCAGCAGACAGAGCAAGCTCTCCTATTCCTTCTCCCTGCTCCAAAAATGCAATAGATTGTCCTCCATAGAGGACGTGTCATATACTAAACTGACAAGAAAAGATACTACACTTGATCTTAGCCAAAAGGCTGAGAAGCGATCCACAGGAACAACTGAAAAGGTGAAAGTTTTCCAAAGCTGTGGGCGCAATAAGGCATTGTCTGCAGAGAAAAATATTCCAACCTCTGCCTACATAAAGAGAATTAATGAAAATCAGAGTATGTACTTTAAGGAACATATTAGGAAACTTTGGCCGAGGTGAAGAGTGTTCTCTGTCTCCTTATTACAGTGTTATGGCCATTGTCTCATTTCCTGACAAATTGTAAGGGAACATTTCCCACTGACAGTACACACTGCCCTCTGAGAGTAACTTGTGTCCTCAGGATGCTGTAAATGTGACAGGGGAATCCAGATGTTCAGTCCGTGGGAGGTTCATATCAGAACATAGCCATCTCAGCACAGACACCTCACTGTCTCATCGAGGTGCTGGGCATGAGGCCAGAACAGGCGAGACAGGTGAAGGCCCCACCAGGCAATCCCCACCACGTGGGTCTCCTATCTTGCATCCTTACCCTCGCTGAAGAGTTTCACAGGCCAGCAAATTCATCCCCTTCCGGCATCACTTCTGCTCAGGGAGCAGGGAGGTTGCAGAGGTAGTTGGTCCTTGTTGATCCTTAAAATAAGGACCCTGGTCACTAGTGAGAACGGAGCCATGCACAGCATCTCCAGCTAACTTGCCTCCATTCCTCCTGACTTGAGCTTGCCTTGCTAGCCAGAAACCCCTCAACCCCTGCTGACCGAACAGGACTTTTCATCTCCCTAAAGCATGGAGCTTAAAGAATTAGTTGTAATTTCACCAATCAGAGGAATGATATAGAGGTGTCATCAACTAGCAAACCACACATGTGCCCTGACACAACAGTAAGACCACTTTTATGCTGCCAGTGCAATTGGCTCCTGGCATATAGTCGGGTAATTATGCCCAGAACTCCAAAGAAATATGTAAAATAAATGATTTCTTTTAACCTGCCATCAAACCAACAAGCAAAAGACGCCTTTGTTAGATGTCCTCAAACATTTGATTTCCTGTTTAAACACATCACTCAACACATTATGTGGTGGGATATAAGATAGAAACAGGGAGCAGGGCTGAGCCCTGCCATCTGGAGTAACACACTTCAAGGAGATGAAGTTCGCAGACGGCATGCTGTTTATGGGACAGGAAGGGTCTCTGGATTTTCTTTAGGTCCTTATTCTCCCCTCCCCCAGGACCGTGATATAGGTACTTCTTGTGCCTTACCTGAAGCAGAACAAAAAAGGAAAAGAGAAGAGTGGGGAAAAGGGGAAGTGGTACAACTTTGTCTTCCTTGTAGTAGTTTTTCTTTATTCTAGTGGAAAGAAGAACAATTTGGAAAGATGCATTATAATCGTGCAATTGCTAACTGAGCAGTTTGAGTCATCACAGAACTCCCACTCTGTTACGAAGAACCCAGAACTATGGAAGCCTGATGCCAAACTGGCCTGAAGGAGAAGCCTGAAGAAGTCTGACCCCCTAAAGGAGTCAGGAGGATGTTTTTAAGGTCATCAAGTTCTAGGAAGAAAGCCGAGCTTAATTAAGCTTAATTCGTGGTGAGAAATCATTCCTTAGACCTGGTTTTCTTTGAAAAACATACTCCTCATTTACACTCATCTTTATGCTAGGATGAGCTTCATGATATTAGCAACATTCACTCTGGCACTACACTCGGCCAGAGTACAGACCTTACCTTGACGTCTATTTATGTATGTATGTAGCAGTACTGTTTTCCTATTCAGGACACCAGATCCTATTCAAACAGCCATGGATTTTAGGAATTAAAACTTCTATAGGCTAAAGCCACAATCAGAAACATTTTAAATGATGTTAAAGTTCAAATCTAATCACTTATTACCTGAATTTGTTGTTCTGATTGCTGTACTTGGATAAATACAGTCCCGAGACCTATTTAGTGTGCCAGTTTTGTTTCCCTCATAACATTCAATTCAACATATAGTAAAACAAAACAAAACAACAACAACAAAAACATGATACAACAAGAAGTAGAATGTCCGGAAATAAATATAAAATATTGAAAGTGTTTTTTTTAACATTTATTTACTTTTGAGAGATAGAGCGAGACAGAGCACGAGCAGGGGAGGGGCAAAGACAGTGGGGGGGACACAGAATCTGAAGCAGGCTCCAGGTTCTGAGCTGTCAGCACAGAGCCCAATGCAGGGCTCGAACTCAGAAACTCACGAGATCATGACCCGAACCGAAATCGGACGCTTAACCAACTGAGCCACCCAGGCGCCCCTAATATAAAATATTTTAAATAATATAAAGCATCAGGCCAAATAAAAAAAAAATATTGATGATAACTATGATGAAAACAAAGGTCAGGGCAGAAGAGAAACAAAGAGGTTCCAATGCGAAAAAATTTTTAAATTTTTTGTAATGTTTATTTTTGAGAGAGAGAGAAAGAGATCGAGTGCGGGCGGGGCAGAGAGAGAGAGAGAGAGAGGGCGACACAGAATCCAAAGCAAGCTCCAGGCTCCAAGCTGTCAGCACAGAGCCCAATGTGGCACTTGAACTCATGAACTCACACACTCACAAGATCGTGACCTGGGCCAAAGTCAGACACTTAACCGACTGAGCCACCCAGGCACCCGAGTGCAAAAATTTTTAAATGTCCTTTCCTAGTTAGGTGAGCAAACAATATTTTGTGTAAAAATAGCCTTGTCCAACAATTGATTTTATGTTTCTTTTTGGAAAAAGATGAATTATCTTTTTCAAAACATTCCACACATACACAAAAACAGCCACTCCCAGATGCATGTAGTAGAACTTGGTATTTGTGTCTCAGAAATTACAATCTCATAAAGAGGGTGGTTTTGCTACTAGTGAGACTGAGTTCTTAAAATGGCCAGCTAAGCTGCTGCAGTCCAGATGTATTTTTGTCTTCCTCTATCTCTATTGTGAATTATTTAAAGCAGCCTACTCCACAGTTTGAATTTGGCCCACATTTTAAATCAAGTTCACCAAAATAACATGCTCAATGTACTAATTTCCATTTAATAGAAATATTTCTATAAATTTCTAATACCACTGAAAGGCAGTATGAAGCAAAGCACAAAAATATGTCTAAAAACACACTTTATCCCAGGAGAAATTAATCTTTATACAAAAATATCATGCAAATATTTATTTGCAAAGAATTCCAAGCATGTCTCTAGAAAACCACATTTATAAACAAACTAGTGGGGCTGTTTAAAAAGACTCTCCACCAAATTGGTGGTTCTTTCATGTTTTTTAAATTACTTTTATAGAAATGTATTGTGTATGAAGGACCTACATGATTTTTGACTGGATAGGGCATTTTCATTTTTAAAAAGTAAAGATGTGTAGAGTATTACTACAATTTATTGGGACCAATTCTTCCCACAGCCAAGCTATCTCCTACAGGGACAAATTTTCTAGAAAAATAAATGAAGCAAATTGGAAAAGAAGGAAGATCATAGAATCTCAAACCTGGATGTTCACCTCTGCCTTTTCTAAATTACTAGGAACATTTTCAGGTCACACAGGAATTCATGGGCCCTCCTAGGGGTCTTTGGTTTCATGATACTGGTTTGTAAGTCTCTCAGTCTGCTCCAAGGCAATTCTAAGCAAAATCTTAAAGTATGCCTCTGTGTTTGAGAATACCCGTGTCATTTTCCTTGGCTCTACCTTAATTTCTATTTGTGCAATGACCTTGTAAAAATTATAACAGGCACCCATCCAACCAACACATCCATCCACACCCAGCCAATTTATATATAAATACAAATTTGTATTTTTGTACACATTAGATTTACTCTGCTGTATTTTGACAGTGTTGTCTTGTGATATCATACAGATTAACGTTTCTGTGATATCATACAGATTGTTTCTTTTTTTTAATTTTTTTTAATGTTTATTTATTTTTGAGACAGAGAGAGACAGAGCATGAACGGGGGAGGGTCAGAGAGAGAGGGAGACACAGAATCCAAAGCAAGCTCCAGGCTCTGAGCTGTCAGCACAGAGCCCAATGTGGGGCTTGAACTCACAGACCATGAGATCATGACCTGAGCTGAAGTCAGATGCTTCACCGACTGAGCCACCCAGGTGCCCTACAGATTAATGTTTCTACTAAAGAGAGTGACTATTTCTACAATAGTTACCTGGGGGAGAGGAAAGTCCTTAGAAAAATTGGACCTTGGAAGACAGACCTTAAATTTAAGGCTGGTGGTGTTCTCCAGCCTGAACAATTGCCCAAACTAGAAACTAATGGGGGAGGCAAAATTTTACCTCACCCTCTTAGGGTTCTTTTTGGCTGACCTGAGAATCAAATTGACATAGGATAAATCAACAGGAGAAAGGCATATAAATTCATTTATTACAAGTTTTACAGAATGTGGGAGGCTTCATAAGGAATGAAGATCAAAGAAATGGCAAAACCTATTTGCTTTTTTATATTAGGTTGAACAGACAAGCAATTCTGGAAAAGTGACTGAACTATGTGCAGAGGCCAAGGGAAGAGAATTATTTTCACAAGGTCTGTTTGTGTAGAATTCTCCATCTCAACTTCTCATCCTTGATGGTAAGAATGATACTTTTATTTTGGTACAGGGAGGACATCTTTCATACAGGAATTTTATGTCCTGCTTTTAAGAAAAATAAGGAGGGTCAGAGTGTTTTTCTTGTATTTGCTGTCACTCATGTGCCTTTAGCTTAAAATAGCCAATATGTGGCATATTTTGGAGTTGCATGTTCTGAACTCCTTCAAGATCATAAATCACACACATTCAGCACTTCCATTTAGATATCTAAACAGCATCTTCAATTCAGTGTGTCCATACTTAAATATACTCTGTTGACTGCTTCCCCCATGTCAGTTGATGGCAACCGTTCCCAGTGGCTCCAACCTAAAGACTCAATACTTCCCTTTTTTTCTTACTCATATTCACTGGAAATCTACGGGCACCACCTTCAAAGTATATCCAGAGTCTGGCCCCTTTCTACCATCTCCCTTGCTCTCACCCTGCTATGATGCACTTGTCACAACTGGATTATTGAGACACCTTCCACACCAGCTCTTCAGCATTTACCATGTTTCCCTATAGTCTATTCTCAGCACAACAACCCAAACCATTCTGATAAAAATGAAGTTCAAATCATGCCACACCTCTGTGAAAAGCCCTCCCGTGATTGCACATTTCACTCTGGAAAAGCTAAAGTCCTTACTGTGGCCTCAAGGCTCCTATGACCACTTTTTCCTGGTCCTCCCCTCCTAGCTCACTCCCCTCTAGCCACACCGGCCTCTGCACCTTTCCTCTAATGAGCCGGGCATGCTACCAACTCTAGGTGCTGGCTCTTTCCTCTGCCTGGAAAACTCCTCCCACCCCCATATGTTCACGTGGTTAATTCCCAGAAGTCCTTCAAATCATGTCTCATCAGATTTCACCTTCTCTGTGAGGCTTCCTCATATTACTCTATTGTGTATTGCAGAGAGAGCACAAACACACAAACTCCTTGCTGGCATTTCCAACTTCCCTTAAACTGTTCTATTTTTCTCCATGGCACTTATTTCAATCTAATAAAACTTATTTATTAGGTTTTGTTATTGACTGCTTGCTGCTTGATGAGGGTGAGGTTTTTTTTGGTTTTGGTTCTTAGGCTTCCTGATGTATGGCATCGTCATACCATAGAGTGGGTGCTCAATGAACAACTGTTCAGTGAAGGGATATGAGCAGAACAGATGTGATCTCTTGCCATCAAGAAGGTTACAGTCCACAGGAGTGATAACTCTTTTCTCTCTAGGCTTCCTTTTGTGCTCATGACCTCGATGAACCTAGATGGGACTGAAAGTGCCAGAAGATGCTCTGAGGTGAAGGAGGAAGGATGGCATATTCCTTCCATGAGCAGCTATACTGAAGCTGCTAGACCATGACTTGGAGAGAAAGGAGTTATTCCCCTTTTCCCCCCAGTTTTATTGAAGTATATCTGACAAAACTGTAATATATTAGTATACAACATAATGATTTGATACACATATACCTTTTGAAAGGGTCCCTCCCTTTCACACATTTATCTGTGTGTGTAAGAACACTTCTACTCTCTTGGAAAATTTTAATTGACTAATACAGTATTATCAACTATAGTCACTATTTTACACATTATACCCTCAGATATTATTTAACTTATAACTGAAAGTTTGTACCTTTTTAGCAACTTCTCTCTATTCCCCACCCCAATTAGCTCCTGGCAATCATCATTCTACTCTCTGTTTCTATGAGTTTGACTTTCCCCTTGCCCCCAGATTCCACATATAGGAGGACTCTCCAGGGTACAACAGGGTCAAGTCAGAGGGGAGCTGCCTTACAGTCATTCCCGTGGCAGTCTCTCTCTGAGGTCACTCTTGGGAATGAGTCAGATTTTCCTCAGGTTGCTGGTATGTTTCCCTAAAGCCTCCATGACACATACTACAGGCAATGACGCCCATCTCCATCTGCTTTAACTGCACCTCCTATAGTGTCTTATATATCCACCCCAACCTTGGCAAAACTTCTGCTGTCTCAGGGAAGGTGTTTTCAATGAGCCATTAGGAAGTACAATCAATACTTATCAATCCAGTGGTTCTTTGATGTAGAGCTATACAGTGATGTGAACTATCTCAGGCAATCTAGGAGAGATCTATTGGGTCAAGAGAGTCCTCCAGATCCCCTCAGCCAGCTCTCATAGATAATAATGACTTTGTCAACTCAACTAGGCCCCTTCTCTATGTGTTGCCCTCCTCCGGGAATTCATATTTGGTGCTTAGTATGACAGAAAATATTAACAGTCTGAGAAATTCTAGGAGAAAGGAAAACTAGTTAATTCAATTGCTTCCTGATGGTAAGAAATGTTAGTAGAACTAGAATTAACTGTTTAAAGTCATAACAACACCATTTAACAAAATATTCACGTTCTAAGGAAATAATGACCTGTGTCTGTGCCCAAGTGATGTACTGATTCAAAGAAACTGTCTCATTTATCTTTATAGCCTCCCCAGAAGCTAGCACCGTGCCTGGCCAAAGAGCTGCTCAATAAATGTGAGAAATACAATATTCAGTCAGCCAACAAAATCAAAATATAGAGCTCACATTATCTCCTTTCTCTTCTTATACATCCAACTGTGGATATGTGTGACAGTTAGCTCTTTGGTCCCCAAACAAGCAAACCATTTTCCCCTTATTAATGAACAGGGACCATGGTATTATATTACAAGGCATGGTTGAGACATTTATTACCCAGGAGCCAAATTTAATAGCTTTTGCAATTTCCCTTTAATGTCCAAATTCGAGCTTCTTTGAAAATTAATTAAGTTATGGTTTATTGGGGAACTGCCCCCAGACAGCAAACCCATGACTCCCCATCCAAATTTATATCACACCAACTTGTTGTTTCATGCTTCTCTCAAGTCTTCAACTTATCTAGCCCAATGCTGTCTTGAAAGGTAATCACTTATCTGAACATCAGTTCAAAGCTCTACCCAGGTAAGGCATATAGAACACTGGCTTCCTGATTTATGTTATTTTTAGAAGTTATTTCAAGAGACTGAATCTAAGGTTTCAGTTTTTTAAAAACATTTCTGTGTCAGGGACCTCTTCAACAGTTTGGTGAAACCAACAGATTAATTCATAAAATAAAATATATAGAATTACAAAGGAAATCAGTTATTAGCATTTTTGACATTCCGTAGGCCAGTAGAGAATTCTACATGCCCTGAAATTTAAATCTGTGGATTAACTATGTCTTAACTATTCATTATTAACCATTATAGAGTACCATCTCTACATACCTAGATTGACTTGGAATTTAATATAGAAGTAAGTAGTAACTAAGCAACTTAACTTAAAATCTATAAAACAGCTATGATCATATTTCCATCTAAATAAGTAAGTTTAGCCATCTTGTTGTTAGCCTCTCCTGGCAGACTACACTTGTACTGTACCTGGTTTGCCACATATTGAGACTCTCCCTATCAATGTGACTTTGACACTTGAACTTTTCCAAATTCCTCCCAAGTCAAAACAATTTTAATTCACTGAGAATTTCTTGGGGATTTCTAGGTATAGTTGAAGTAGGATGCTCTGTTACCTATATAAATGGCTTTCTTCCATCACCTGCAATTTTACATAATTTGTCCCTTCTGCATAATATCTGGAATATATCCATGAATAATGAATGGTCTGTCTTCTTGTTCTTCTCCTGACCAAGTACAGCTGGTGAAAATATCCTGCTTGGTCCTTATTCTCTCTGAGGACGAAGACGCAGCCCTCTGTGACCTGACTTAGTTTGGGCCTGGGGGTTACTCCTAGAGATTTCCCATCTCCCTACAATTTACTGAGGTCCGGAAGGCACTACTTGAGCTGGAGATGACAGCTGAAGAGAAAAATGAAGTTGATAGCTAGTAATAATAATTATTATTAATAACTCACTTATAATAAAAATTGTCATTATCATCATGGCTATCATTATTCATTTCATCTGTTGAGTAATTATAAATATTTTACTTGTATGACATGTCCTAATTCTGAATTTCATTGAAAGACATTAGGTGTAGCTCACATATAGCCATTTGTACACACACATGCTATAGGGTTTATTCAACAAATACTATGTGCCTACTCTGTATTAAACACCATATAAACTATTACTAATCTGTTAAGGTTGTCTTAGTGAGCTGGGAACCCTGGAAATGCCCTGAATTTAAAATGTTAAAATTATGTTGATGTGTTCCAACCCAACCAAGCTTCTGACACCTTCCAGCTCTAACTCTACTCAAGTGCAAAATTTTTAACAATGAACAGTAGCTATTTTGAATCGGCTTTCAATATGTTGCAATGACACTTTCACAACTCAATAGCCAAAACCTCACCGTTAGAAAATTGTAAAAGGTATGAAAAATGTCAGCCCAAAGGCAAAATCATTTAGCAATTTAAAAGTGAAAGCAGAAATTTGTTAGAAAAAGTAATCTTTTATCTTGAGTTCTTGTTTTCCTTCTGAAAAGTATGTGTAGTTAATTTGTGTGAAAGGCCCTTTCCATTTTATTTTACAAATAAAAGATGTGCTAATTAAGCTAGAAGTCAAGGACTTTACTAAAAGAAATATGATAAGCTCTTTCCCAATTAGCAATTTACTTGGTGAATACCATGGCTTAAAATGTGAGACACAGAAAATATCCAATATGCATACCTTCCAAGACAATTTTGCAGTATCTTTGAGAACAGAGATAAAGCCAAAGAACCACTCTTCTCCTCAAATATGTACGTTAACAAGACGGACCTTTGTGGAGAGAAGAGTCATTTCTAATCAAACCGGAATCTGTACCTTCCTTTCCAGAAAGACAACTGAACCAAACAGCCATTTGTTGGTTTGGAATTACTTTAAATTATTTTAGAAGACGTCAAAAAATAAATTAGATTTTCCTTTTTGCATGTATTTTTCCAATCCTTTCAAGAATAAAATGTTCATTTGGGGCCATGACAATTAAAATAGAAATGTCTTTGGCATAAACTCGGCATTCTAGCCTGCAGGCAAAATATAAAACTGTTGTTAAATTGGAGTGGACCAGAAAATGGATGATAAAACTTGTCCGTGAAACTTCTGCTAATAACAAACATTTGTCCCGTGACATGTACTGTAAGTAATAACACATGACCGGGGATGGATGTGTCATTGTCCCGAACAGCCGGTTTGGGTGCCTTTTACGGCCGTAAACCAAGTTCACCTAGCCCTTCAGTTGTGGCTTCCTATGAAACTGTGAGGGTTAAAAAATGCCCTTTAATCTAGGAAATACTTCAGAAGACAATTCCCTGGTGTCTTGGTCTCAGTTGTTCTTCCTTCAAAGTTTTCAAGGCAGCTTGGGTTGTTGTTATTTAACACAAACCAAGCACAAATTTCAGGTTCTATTTAATGCTTCACCAGCATTTACTATTGCCTAATAGCTATGCCATTTATTCATTTGTCAACATTTCTCTTTCACTCAGCAGTTAGAGAAGATAAGAAGCAGTCCTGGAAGAGGCAGAGAGTTGGTAGCTGAAGGGCCCATGTCAATGGCACAGGCAGTAAATCCTTCCTTTCGTCTGGCTTTATTTTACCATATTTTATTGAATCTAAGACATCACAGATGGTAAGATTCACCATTTTATGTACCAATACAAAAAAGAATATGCATTTTCAATCAATCTATGATATAACACCTTAATGATAGTTCTGCTTGAAGTCTGGGTGGGCCACACAGACTTCTTTGCCCAGAAATTTCCATTATCTATTCCACATCACTTGGCATTTTCTCTTGCTTTCTCTTACACCGCTTGGCCTGTACCAGGAATTCTTTTGCACGTCTCTCAGTAACAAAATGTCTTTAGGTCCCCTAAAGCACTTGGCCGCTCTTTCCAAGAAAAGAAAGAATTGCAGTCACCTCTCCGACAAAGAACATTTGCTTCACTAGTATCAAGTTCATGGCCAGCTGCTGTCTTTGTGCATACACAGCCACTTTTCAAGTCAAGGCTGAATAATAGGCTTCTTGTTGGAAACTTCTCAAGTGGCATTTACACTCGAGTTATATGTACCTTCCAACATCGCACACAAGCTCAATCGACATAGCAATAACATAAACAATTATGACAAAGTTTGCAGGCAGTGGCCATTTCACCATGACTACTGCCTGGCTGACAGCAATTCTGTGATGTCTCTTGATTTCAGAGATGTTAAAATATGTGAAAAACTGGGCTTCTTAGAACATTTAGCAGAACACTATCTAATCTGTTCACACACTATAAGGTAGCAAATTCAAAGCCCCACAGAGCCAATTAAATCATTCACAGTAGTCTAGTTTTATATAAAAAGCATGTGCCTTCGATGTCAAATATTTCCTGCCTCACTTTTAATAGAAATGTGGATACAAAGGAATACTGTACACCATGAGGAGAAAAACCAAGTTCCACAATCAGGAATGGTAGCAAACTAAGGAATGTATGCCCCATCTATAGGGGGCAGATGCCACATAGCTCAGATCAAATGTTAACCTGTCAATCATCCTGTAAGGACACTTTGAACACAATATTGTTCAATCTTCTAATTTTTCAAGAAAAGCTGGGCACCTGGGTTTTTATATGAAATCTCTTAAGTTTTGGCAGCTAATTCAAAAATTTCATAACACTATGCATGCCACACAAAGCAAATCTGTGTGCCACATCTGGTCCATATTTCACCAATTTGTGGTGCACACAAGATAAACCTTACATAGGTCAGCCATGTCATAAACACGGCCATTTGTCCTGTGGGTATTAATGAAAAAACGATCAGCATGACTGGAAAAGTGATCCTATCATGTGACTTCTTTGCCCACAAAGCATCAGGGCACCTTAGGCACCAGTAGAAATACTGACCAGAAAATTTTTTTAGCTAGTTCATTTTGAATGTTGTTCTTAAAACTGTCGATGTGTAACTGAACCAAGTCACTAGGCTTAGAACTAGGAATAAGCAGCTTTTCATAAAGTAAAACTTGATCGCTTCTCGGCCTTTTGGCTAAGATCAAGTGTAGAAAGTAAAACTTGATTGGTTTTTTTAGCTACAATATTTCTTTAAAAATGAGAATTACTGTCCTGGATCCCAGGTTTGCTTGGTGCCCTCTGAACTACAGCACCTCACTGAACCAGAGGACTCACTGTCTCCAGCCTCCTGGCTCTCTTGGGGCTGTGTGAGGAGGAAGCCCAGATGCCCGGCCCAGAAGAACTGAAGTAGAAGGCAGGGCTGACTACTTGGGAGTGCCCTTCCCATTGTCTCTGCTTCCTAGACCTAGAAAATATAACTTTTCTCCCCCTTAGAGAAAGGAGATGGGAGAGTAAGAGCAGAGACTCTTACTATGGCTCTCCCCAATGCACTCAAGGCTAAGAGCCTGCCAAGACTCTGAATCTGAATATACCTGCTCTCATAATGGAACTCAAGACATGGGCTCCTTCAGGGAACTTGATTTTCTAGGCTCAATTTTCCCATCTGTAAAATGAATGAAAGCAAATGTTTTCCATCTGGGTTCTGAGAAAATTTAGGGACTTGGCTACTGTGCTTAAAGAAGAGGATCTGGTTTTATACAGTTTGCATTTGGTCTTAAAGGTAAGGCTTCCATTTAACAGGAACATGTAACACCTAAAAAACAAAAACAAAAAACGTAGTGTTGAAAAACACCAGCCAGGTGATCTAAGTGATCTGTAATGAGGCCTCTCCGGGTTGAATGCTTTGATTATAAAACTTCCCCAACATGTATGTGCATTTCAATACTGTTCTCGGAAAGTAAAATGCAGACACATTTCCAGATTAAATAGTAACTCCAGCTTTTACCCAAAATATGAGTCACTATGAAAATTCCAGTAAGGCTAAGTATGCAAAGGTACAAACAGCTTTGATTTTTCCCTTCAAATGAAGCTTTCTTTTTTCTCTGATTTTGTGAGACATGACAGCAAAGAGTGTAAGTCTGGGAAAAGCAGCTCACACTAGGAAAAAGGAGACCTTGCATCTATTTGCTGTCGAACACACACACTCCCTGATCAAGTTTGTACATACAAGTGAAAAGAACGGAGGGCATTTTCAATGGATCAAGGCTTCAGACCATTTTCTTCTGGAAGTGCAGGAAATTGAGATGAAAACTAAACTCCTATGCAGACCAGGCATAAGTGTAACTACTTCTTAAACACACTCAGTGCCTTCCCACCCTTTTCTGCCTGTATCTGGAATTTCCCCCCAGCCTGGTCATCCACACCTCTCTAACCCCACATCACACACAGACTGAAAGGTGATTTCGTTTCCAGTCTGCATTCCTCCTCTCCTCCTGAGCCCTGGAGTGCCTATTATCATTTATAAGTACCTTCTACAAATGGCTAGTTTTGTGAACTCCATTTGGACATGCCTAGGTAGAACTTTCACCCATACACTCCTGAAGTTAATACCACTGTTGTTCTTTTGTGTCCCTCATGGTTTCTTACATATATGTAAGTAGGTAATCAGTATTCCAGTTGAAGGATCAGATATGCTAACTGAATAATTTTTGTGTCTATGAGAAAGAACACTACTACTATATGAGAAATGGTAATATGAGTTCAAATGATCTTTGAGAAAAAGGCAGCCTATTTGTTCATATTGTGATGTGAGACTAGGCTATACCATGAACACAATGCTTAAAGAAGTGAGTGACGATGGGAGATGTTGTATGAGGCTCCAAGTTCAATGATATATTTAATGAAAAATATTAAAAAGAGAAGAAAAGATTTCACAATGTTCAGGATTATTGGATTCATAGTAGTATTTTTTTCAGAACATTAATAATAAGGTTTATATTACTTTTCTAATGAAAAAACAATAATGAAAAAACATAATAAGAAACACGCTTTGAGTGTCTATGCCAAAGGAATATCAGAAGGACTTTATTATTACATGAATTTGAGGTCCACATAATTTCCATTTTTAAAAGAAAAACATTTTATAGGAAATGTTCTTTTGTGGTAGTTCACAGACTAAAAATTGATAGCCCCTTCTGTGGGTTTCATCATGGGTTTTTCTTTTAATAAATTCCATTCCAGAGAGAACAGTGTTGTACCAACATGCCTATGTCTTGCTACCAAAGAAAACTTCATAAGCAAACTGAACCAATTTGTTTCCTGGTGTATATTTATCCCCATTAAGAGCTCAGAGAGTGAAAAAACACAGTAATTATTTTAGAGCTCTGTAAACGCTTTCATGTTTTAAGCCATAGGCTGGATTAGGTAGGTCCTGAAAATTCATTGTAGTAAAAGCAACAAAGCCTGCTATTACCTGGGGAAAAGCCCCAGAACATTTTGTCCTCTGGCTAGTGACTAACTTTGACTGGGATGGCAAGACAGTATGTCCATCTTGTTCCCATGGTGTCCCCCAGGGATGGGGGCACATCTGCTCTCAACTGAACTTTAAAACTGTGTCTGTGTGCATGTGTGTGTGTGCGTGTGTGCGTGCGTGCAAACACACACACACGTGCACATGCATTTGAGCGGGTACACTATTCCCCAAATGGCAAAAGAAGGTGGGATACTTTATCTTTTTATCTTTCCAGACGCCTTGGGTAATTCAAAAGACTTGCCTAAAGGAATGTGTCTAAAATAACATATTCCACCTCCATATTTCTACAGCTGGACATATACAAATCATTCCAAACTCCTTTTCTTACTCCCATTCTGTAATGCATAAGTCACCAAAAAATTCCCAATTGACCAATGTAAAATTCTAATTATTCTCCTTCACAGATCTTTTGGCAGTCCCAAGCAATTAGACATATTTACAATTGTGCAGTGATATTCCTAAAAATGTGTTTTTCTTCTTGATTAAAATAATAGCCTTTCCTAAAACTTTCCCCTTTCCCCTTTTTCCTTTGTAGGAGGCAAATGTGAGAGTCAGAATCACAGCAGCCATACTGCAAGTATGAGGTAACAGCCAAGAGAAATGCAGAAATCTCGGATATAACATTGTTCAGGGGCTGAAATAAAATCAGAAACCACCTATCTTTAGTGTTCTTGTTATTTATTTAAGTCAATGTGATTGAATTTTTCTGTAGGTAATAGCATTCCTGTCTCTTATTACCCATTTATTGCCAAACTCAGTTATCATGATCTATTCCTTCATTTGTGTTTCTCTTTGTCTGATTCTCTCTCCATTGTGTTCTTAGCTCCATATGTGAAAATATGTTCATTCTGCAGACATACATATTCTATATTCAGTGTTTACTAATGTATATGATCAGAATATATGCTTGATGATATACTTCATAAAAAAAGGATGGGGGTGGAGAATAGGCTGATTTTATGTTTAAATATATTTGGAAAACACTGGATACTCTGTTCTCCTTCTAGAGCTCTGCAATACACATAAAACTACTGCAACCTTTGAAAAAAAAGGACAAATATAAAAGAGACATTGGAATATCGTTGAGATGCTTCCCAATCTTACTGGCCACTGAACTGATTTTTCAAGCACTCCCTTTACCTACTAAGTGTCCACCTCTCAGAATTAGGGTTCTGAGGACCATATGTAGGAAACACTGTACTACTTCTATCCATAATTATTTTACTAATTATTGTTTTATGTTTTCTTCTTTGCAAATGACCCATATGTTCTGACAACTTTTAGAGAAACTTCAGGGAATTTAAATCAATAGATATGTCAACACATACCAAACAAAGGCAGATGGTAATGAAATTCTCGATTACTTCTGGCTAATTACAATTTCCCCATTTTCTTTGCCTAGAAGATGCTGCCCCAGATACTGGCACCAACAGTAGCTTGCATGTGCATTTATTTTTTTTTTAATTTTTTTTAATGTTTATTTATTTTTGAAGGAGACAGAGAGACAGAGTGTGAGTGGGGGAGGGGCAGAGAGAGAGGGAGACACAGAATCCAATGCAGGCTCCAGGCTCCAAGTTGTCAGCACAGAGCCCGAGGCGGGCCTCGAGCTCACAAACCGCAAGATCATGACCTGAGCCGAAGTCGGCCGCTTAACCGACTGAGCCACCTAGGCACCCCTGCATGTGCGTTTCTAGATGGAGAAACTTCTTTCAGACTCTGTGCTTGAGACATAATCTCTTGATTAGTCACTGCACTGATCTCTATACAGACAACTGCTGTGATTCTGTCTGTGATAATGAATAATTCTTGCTAATGTGTGATTTATTTGGTTTGTCACTTAAGAGCCTTCTTTACCTTTAATGCCAAACTTGCATTCCCTTTGGGGATAGTTTGTTCTCTCATTAGAAGCACTTGATATACCTCTGAGGAACTGTAGGTTGTAATCACCACCCCCAGCATCCTTTCCCAAATTACTCTGTGCCATGAGCCCAGCTGTAGCTATCAGGGTGTGGGTTTTTTCCCCTCTGCTCTCTTCACATGGTCTCAACTTTGAGCCAGAATAATTTAAGTGCTAAAGTCTTGTCGGGTTTTGCAACCATGAACAGCCTTATGAAGTCTAGGCGTTTTGCCAGAAATCTAAACTTTGTTGAACTATGTTAAAAGGTTAAACATTTCACAGAGTTTGAGTTCCCCCTCCCCCACTGCACTTCCAGACTCTGCCTTGTTCTGAAATGTCTGTTTTATCAAGAAATGGAATAACTAATAATGTGCTGGATAGAACATTTTCAACCATCACACTGTAACCATAGTAGTGCTAAAACCCACAACCAAACAAATGTCAATCACTCTCCTCTCCTTAATCAAAAAGAGCTGAGGACACAGTCCCAATTTAGTCTGTTTTAAGATGAAATGCTAGAAGCTTTCCATAAAATGTAACTTTAAAAATGAAGCTGTTACTAATTGCTTGTAATAATTTCTATATTAACAAAAAAGTTTTCCTGAAGCGAATGCCAATGAATAAAAATAAATTGCAGCCTCCCCAGCCTGCAGGGAAGTATAAATACTGGCCTCTAGGCCCCTGGTTTTAAAATCCTCCCTGTACTTATTTCCTGGAACACTGAAGGTCTACTGACTTCTGGGCAGGATGTTTCTGAGGTTTTCGTGTCCACAGTCAACATGGATACTGAAGGGAAAGGAAGTAAATTTCTAGAAATCATCCATGACAGCCCCAGCTCCCCACACCCAACCTGAGGGTAAGTGTTCTTGGCATCACTGCTAAAATGTTCCCCTAGTTCACTTAATCTCTCTATCCCCACTGCCACCACCCTTTCCCAGCTACTACCCTGTAGCCTGGACCTTCACAGTGGTCTCCCAGCTGGCCTCCCTTCTTCCTCTTGCCTCCATTCTCCCCACAGTAGCGAGGCCATCCGGCCTCTAGAGACTTAGAATAAAAACAATCTTCTTATCAGGCTTGGTAGGATCTTCTTAAAACCTCTCCTGGTCTTGAACTACCTCCTCCTTTCCCATCACATTCCTGACGCTCAGGGGCCTTCTTTCTTTTCTGCAGGCACACCAAATTTATACCTGCCTTAGGGCCAGTGTGGGACATGCCCTCCCCCATCTCACTAGGCTGGCTCCTCCTTGTCATTAGTTCTCAGCTTAAAGGGTCTGCCTAGAACAGCCTTCCCCAACCACACAACCTAAAACCTCCCTCCCCAGACTCTCAGTTATTCTCTATCAGACCCCCTTTCTAAACATGCTGCATAGCATGTTTCCAATGTGGTATTTTCTCTACCAATTAATTACCTCTCTTCTGATTCCCTCCACTTGTCATAAGCAAGAATTTACTAGTTTACCGCTGTATCTCCAGAACCTATAATAGTAGTTATGACATAGTAAGAAGAAAATCCATAGGTATTAAGTTAACATATGTGCAGAACAAGAACAGAAAACTGAGTGCTCACCTCAGCTCCCTGTGGCCCTGCCATGGGAACATGTAACAAGACTAGATAGCAGGTACATTCAGGTAAGAGTATATCAGGGGTTGGGCATCCTGATAGATGTTTTTAGGTATGCCATGAGCCTTTATGAACTTAACCAGGGAAAGTATAGTTATTGACATGAACAGAGATAGCTATGTTTGTCTTTAGTTGTGGGGCAATGAACTTCTCCAGAGGGCTGTTTGTGTCTTTGACATATTCAGTGTAGTTTCAGCTACTACTTTCCAAGGCAATCTCCTGAGAAGATATTTCCTTAAGTAGAAAATAAAAAAATTTTACTTAATGTATTAAAGTAAATTACTGAGAGTTTTCTGCTAGATAGTTATGACTTTATAAGGAATTTATGAACACTGTTCAGTAAAGTAACATTGTGTCCTCCCTCCTCAACAAACAGCCAACTTAGATGACTCATATACATAGGTTGAAAACTATATCTGCAATCAAAGATCAGAGCCAAAGTTGGTCACTGGAAAAGTGCTTAACAATCTTTGGCTTCTAAATCAGGTTTCATGTGGAGCCAGGATTAACAAGGGAAAGCATGACCAGAATGGAATGTGAGGTTTGAGCACAGCAGAGAAGATGTCTCCGAGGCTGTGACCTGCTTTTGGTCAGCAGCCCTGGGAGCTAGGCTTGTTTCCGTCTTAGGCAATTTTGCTCTCATGACCAGTCAATGGGATATGAAGAAAACTGGGCAAGGAGCCTGAGTGAGCAAACACACCAAATTACGTTTTGTGGAGATAAAAGGTAAAGATCGTGGTAAGGTCACTTCTGGGAAAATGCAGATAATGTCAAATTTATTGATAAAGGAAAAATCAAGCAAGCTGACTGGCCCCAATTTCATAAATAGTCGAGCTCACAGAATTTCACTCCTGGGTATTTGCTCAAAGGAAATCAAAACAGGATACTGAAGAGGTATCTGCACTACCATGTTCACTGTATTATTATTTACGATGGCCACAATATGGAAATAACTTAAGTGTCTGTCAATGCACAACTGGATAAAGAAGTGTTATGCCCAGAATTCGTGATCCCCAAATACCGCCAGGGAGCCGAGTCCGATGTAAAAGCAAAAGAGCCTTTATTCGAGCTAGCTCGAGCTCAATCCCCTACCTGCACCGACGCAGTGGTGAGATACCGGGGAGAGAGCGAGTTTCAAAAGGACAAAGGTTTTATTGGGGCCTAGGGGCAGTTGGTGAGGTAATGGCTGTGGCCTCAGCCGATTGGCTGGGGAAGGGTCCGAGTCCTGTTAGGCAGGTAAGGGGGGGGGGGCGGTTACTCAAGGGGAGGAGGCGTGGTCAAGGTGAAGGACACAGAACAAGATGGAGTCGGCCGGCGTAGGCCCACCCTTTCAGAAGATGTGGTATATAGACACAGTGGAATATTATTCGATCCTGAGAAAGAAGGAAATCTCATCATTTGTGACAACGTAGATGGACCTCGAGGGCACTGTGCTGAGTGAAGTAAGTCAAAAACAGAAAGACAAATACTGTATGATGTCACTTATATGCAGAATCTAAAAAAATGAAACTCATAAAAACTGAGAGTCTAGTGGTGGTCACCAGGGATGGAGGGGTTGGAAGCACAGGAGAAATGCTATTTAAGGGCACAGACTTGCAACTAGTACACAAACAAACCCTGGGGATCCAATGCAAAGCAGGGGGAATACAGATGGCAATACCGTAGTATAATCGTTGAACTCACTAAGAGATCTTAATTTTTCCCACCACAAAAAGGAAATGATAGGGGAGGGGAGAGAGGTGTTGATTAATGCTATGAGGGCAATCATATTATAATATATAAATGTGTCAAATCCACATGTTGTACACGTTAAACTTATACAGTGCTACATGTCAAATACATTTTAATAAAAACATTTAGAAATGGTAATAACAGAGCTTACAGGAGGCACCATTTTCTGAAATTCATGCTTCCACATAGGCAAAGTAGAACCTGAATCTGATAATATTAGTACCCACCAGAGTTTGTCATAAAAATGCCGTATTACCATTGACCATACAATAGAAATGTACAAAAATATAAGGTGATAACGATAAGCATCTAGATCTTTCTAAAATCTCAGGAGAGAAAGTATACGATAAGGACTGCAATTCCTTATGAAGAATAACATGAAAAATTACAGATCTGGATCAAAGAGGCTATTATTCTCTTTCATTTTTTTGGTTTGACAAGTACTTGTCAAAACATACAAAGTACTTGGACATAAAGATAAAGAAGTTACACATCTTAAAAACTGATCTCAGGAAAGTGTAGACTATAAGTAGCTGGTAACGGGACAGTGGAGCAGTGGTGTCATGTCAAGGGAGGGACTGTCTGGCAGGACAGGAGAAATGTGAGCATGCTAAGGACCTAAGTCCTTTTTGAAAAGCGAGTAAACACTTCTTTTCCTTCACACTTATCACGCTATCACAGTGCAATGAATGCTGTTAAACTAGAACTTACTTTATCCCTTTTCTGAACAGGTGGAGTTTTTTTTTATTTTTTGTTTTTAATGTTTTTATTTTATTTTTGAGAGACACAGAGAGAGAGAGCAAGCAGGGGAGAGGCAGAGAGAGAGGAAGACACAGAATCTGAAGCAGGCTCCAGGCTCTGAGCTGTCAGCACAGAGCCCGACGCAGGGCTCGAACTCACAAACTGAGATCATGACCTGAGCCGAAGTCAGAAGCTCAACCGACTGAGCCACCCAGGAGGCCCTGAACAGGTGTTTTAATGTTTTTTAAAATTTTTTTTTACACTTTGTTTTTGAGAGAGCGAGACAGAGCACAAGGGCAGAGACAGACAGACAGAATCTGAAGCAGGCTCCAGGCTCTGAGCTGTCCGCACAGAGCCCGATGCAGGCCTCAAACTCACAAACCATGAGATCACGACCCGAGCCAAAGTCAGACGCTTAACCGACTGAGCCACCCAGGGGCCCCAGATGTTTTAATTTCTAAAGACAAGGAGAGGAACTTCCAAATACGGTTTTAAAATAGTATCTGAGCAATGTCCTCTTTCAATTCTCCATCCTCATTATCTCCACAACACCCTCCCCCACCCTCAAATGAGATGGTTTCCCTTAATCACCAGTTATTACTATATTAAGTAGGCAGCCCCTAACAACCAATTTGGGTGCGTTTTAGCTGCATTTTGAATTGGCTTCCTGAACGTATGTTAACTTTTTTCAAATTTAATTTTTTTATTTCTTTGCCAGCATTATATAATCCTTTTATCACATGGATCCATTCATTCATTCATTCGTTCATTGTTTCATTTATTGTTTCCTCAGTACATCTACTTGTGCAAGCTACTGAACTAAGCAATAGGAAGAGAAAGACAAGAAAGACACAACTGACCCTGCCCTGAGGCATCGATGTCCTAGTGAGTGCAAGTAAACAGGGAGTCTCAAGAGGGTGCTAAGGGCTATGACAGAGGATAACTACTAGGAACCATGAGGGCACATTATCGGACAAAGTCTTGGGGTGTCAGGGAAGTTTTTCAAAGGAAATAACATCAAAGTTGAAACACAAAGGACGAGAAGAATTTATCCAAGAACAGAGAGAAGAATGTTCTTTTTTTCACATTTATTTCGTTTTGAGAGAGAGAGGGCATGCACAAGCAGGGGAGAGGCAGAGAGAGAGGGAGACACAGAATCTGAAGCAGCTCCAGACTCTGAGCTGTCAGCACAGAGCCCGACGCAGGACTTGAACTCACATGAGATTATGACCTGAGCCGAAGTGTGATGCTTAACAGACTGAGCCACCCAAGCACCCCAGAGAGAAGAATGTTCTAATCAGGACTTAGACGTATGTTCAAAACCCCAGAGATGAGAGATGCATTCCAGAAATTACAAGTGTGTGACTGTGTATACTGATGGGAGACTGTGGGGGGTTGGGTGTGGAGATGTGATGGAGGCAGAAGATGGAACTGGTGCTCACGTTTCCAAAGATAAAAGCAAGAGAGAAGTTGTAAAGGACCTCGTAAGCCCTACTAAATATATTGAATTTTATCCTGAGAGAAGTGAGAGGCTTAGGAGGTTTTTAAACAGGGGAACATGAAAATAGATTTGTTTTAGAACACTGGCTACGATTAAAAAGTAAATCATAGGAAAATTATAGTAACCCACATATAAGTTGAAGGTGATCCGAGCAGCAGTGTCACAGACCAAGGGAGGGACTCTTTGGCAGGAAGGAAGAAAACTGAACATGCTAAATATTGATGTTAAATCTATGTAGAAGACTGAAGATACAGAAGAGAGGAGACCATCAGTAAAGCAGTCCTTGAGGACGTAAGGGATGTGATACAGAGCTCATACTGAGGAAACAGGCTTGAGGATAAGACACATCTTCCACTGGAACAGGAGGAAAGAGAAACGGTGGATACATCTACAATGATGCAGATCAGCTTTTAAATCTGCTAGAAGGAACTGAGAAAATTCTTTTCTTGCTTCTGTTTTCTCTAAGACATGTTGGCAAGATTCATTGCCACAAGTTATAGAAGAGGTAGGGTAAAGACTTTGAGAAGAGTGGGGAATCTGAAATAGCCACATTGGAAAATGGCAAAGAGAGATAACTGAATGCACACAGAAGTGTCTCCAGGTAATGTTAAATGCTGGAGATCAAAACCATACATTTCTGGGGCACCTGGGTAGCTTAGTCAGTTGAGTATTCAACTCTTGATTTGGGCCTAGGTCATGACCTCACAGTTCATGGAATAGAGCCCTGCATCAGGCTCCACACTCTCTGCCTGTCTTACTCTCTCTCAAAATAAATAAATAAACTTTAAACTAAAAAAAGAAATAGGGGTGCCTGAGTGGCTCAGTCAGTTGAGCATCTGGCTTCGGTCATGATCTCACGGTCTGTGAGTTCGAGCCCTGCATCGGGCTCTGTGCTGACTAGCTCAGACCCTGGAGCCTGCCTCGGATTCTGTATCTCCCCATTCTCTCTGCCCCTCCCCCACTCACGCTCTGTCTCTCTGTCTCTCTCAAAAATAAATACACATTAAAAAATGTTTTAATTAAAAAAAGAAACCATATATTTCTAGTAGCATGAATATGGACAAAAGTGTGAATACCACAGCAGAGCTCACCAGCCCAGGTATACATGTCTAGTAAGTAGACAGTAGGAATGGCTTAGCTTTATGGTTTTCCTAGGTGGGTATGGAGGAAGAATAAAAGGGCACACAACTGAGGATACTAACAAAACACGGCCCAAAGGAATAAAGCATGGAGGCAAATCTGGAACGGAATGCAATTAGGATGGGGAAGACCAATGGATATAATCCACAGGGCAAGAAACTAAATGTCTCTGTGAGTAAAAGGTCAAGGGTGGAGGGAGTCAGTGTGTATGAGAGACATTATTTACAAGAGGAAGCTGAAGTGTAAGAGTGGCATTGGTGAATTTAAATATTCAGAGGTGGGAAAGAAGTTCCAGGGGATGACAAGACCCAGTGGTAAACTTGAGAATGAGCAGCTAAAGAGGCATGGAGGAGAAGTCACTGGAGTTGAGGCTGCTTGACAGGCAAGGTGTTGTGCATCACCCACACAGACATGCAAGAGTGGTACAACTCAGGGTGGAAAGAAAAACTAGTTGTGGTTGCTAATGTCTTGAGTAAACAAGGGCATAATTACGTTGGCAGGTAAATCAGTAAAGAGGGATTAAGAAGATATAGCCAGATTATCTGAGACCCAAAGGGGGCGCTGGTGTTTTTTAATGTAAATTTTAGTTAGTTAACACACAGTACAATATTGGTTTCAGAAGTAGTACTCAGTGAATCATCATTTACATACAACACCCAGTGCTTATCACGAGTGCCCTCCTTTAATACCCATCACCCATCTAGCCCATCCCCCACCCACCGCCCTCCATCAACCCTCAGTTTGATCTCCATAGTTAAGATCTTGTCTCTTCTGTTTGTCTCCCCTCCTTTTCTACCCTCTTCCCATATGTTCATCTGTTTTCTTTCTTAAATTCCACATATAAGTGAAATCATATGGCATTTGTCTTTCTCCAATTGACTTCTTTTGCTTAGCATAATACATTCTAGCTCCATCCATGTCGTTGCAAATGGCAAGATTTCATTCTTTGTGATGGCTGTGTAATATTCCATTGTATGTATGTGTATATGTGTATATATGTATATTCACATACATACCGCATCTTCTTTATCCATTCATCACTCCATGGACATTTGGGCTCTCTTAATAGTTTGGCAATTGCTGATAATGCTGCTGTAAACATTGGAGTGCATCTTTAGCTGAATTTTTATATCCTTTGGGTAAATACCTAATGGCACAATTACTGGATGGTAATGGGTAGTTCTATTTTTAGTTTTTTGAGGAACCTGCATACTGTTCTCCAGAGTGGCTGCACGAGTTTGCATTCCCACCAACAGTGCAAGATGGTTTCTCTTTCTCCTCATCCTTGCCAATACCTGTTTCTTGTGCTGTTAATTTTAGCCATTCTGAAAGGTGTGAGGTGGTATCTCATCATGATTTTGATTTGTATTTCCCCGATGATGAGTGATGTTGAGCATCTTTTTATGCGTCTGTTAGCCATCTGTATGTCTTCTTTGGAAGTTTCTATTCATGTCTTCTGTCCATTTCTTAAATGGGTTGTCTTTTTGGGTGATGGGTTTGAAAAGTTCTTTATAGGTTTTGGATACTCTTTATCAGATATGTCATTTGCAAATATCTTCTCTCATTCAGTAGGCTGCCTTTTAGTTTTGTTGATTGTTTCCTTTGTTGTGCAGAAGCTTTTTATCTTGATGAAGTCCCAACAGTTCAAGTTTGCTTTTGTTTCCCCTGCCTTTGGCAAATGTGTCTGGTAAGAAGTTGCTCTAGCTAAGGTCAAAGAGGTTGCTGCCTTCGTTCTCCTCTAGGATCTTGATGGTTTCCTGTCTCTCATTTAGGTCTTTCCTCCATTTTGAACTTATTTTTGTGTATGGTGTAAGACAGTGGTTCAGTTTCATTCTTCTGCATGTTGCTGTCCAGTTTTCCCAACACCATTTGTTGAAGAGACTATCTTTTTCCATCGGATATTCTTTCCTGCTTTGTCAAAGATTAGTTTAACATAGAGTTGTGGGTCCATTTCTGGGTTTTCCATTCTGTTCCATTGATTTACGTGTCTGTTTTTTTTGTTTGTTTGTTTTTTTCTCGCCAGTACCATACTCTATTGATGACTACAGCTTTTTAGTATAGCTTGAAAATCCAGAATCATGATGCCTCTAGTCTAATTTTTCTTTTTCAGGATTGCTTTGACTATACGGAGTCTTTTGTGGTTCCATACAAATTTTAGGATTGTTTGTTCCAGCTCTGCAAAAAATGCTAGTCATATTTTGATAGGGATTCATTAAATGTGTAGATTGCTTTGGGTAGTATAGACATTTTCACAATGTTTGCTCTTCCAATCTATGAGCGTGGAATGCTTTTTCATTTCTTTGTGTCTTCTGTTGGAGAAGTGGATAAAGTACACCAAAGATGGCTGATTGGACTAAAACAAAGGTTGGTCTCTAGCTTAGAGACCCCTCCTCCAGTGTCTTCTTCCTTTGTTTGCTGTGCACGTGAAAACCCCCACAGATATGCAGACTGTCAGCTACAAATTACCCTCCCCACTTGCATTCTGGGCTCAGACCTTTGGAGAAAGTCTCCTCTGAGCCTGACAGTGTAAAATCAATCTCCAATCCACCAAGATCACCGAGTGCCACTTGGTTTTTCCGCCAGTGTTCCAGCCTGGTTCTGTAACACTTCAATTTCTTTCTTAAGTCTTCTATAGTTTTCAGAGTACAGATCTTTTACCTCTTTGTTTAGGTTTATTCCTAGGTATCTTAGTGTTTTTGGTGCAATTGCAAATGGGATTGATGCCTTGATTTCTTTTTCTGCTGCTTCATTATTGGTGGATAGAAAGGCAACAGATTTTTGCACACTGATTTTATATCCTGCAATATTGTTGAATTCATTTATTAGTTCTAGCAATTTTTTGGTGGAGTCTTTAGGGTTTTCTATATAGAGTATCATGTCATGTGCAAATAGTGAAAGTCTTACTTCTTCCTTGCTGATTTGTGTGCCCTTTTTTTCTTTTTGTTGTCTGATTGCTCAGGCCAAGACTTTTAGCACTATGCTAAATAGTAATGGTGAGAGTGGACACCCTTGTCTTGTTTCTGACCCTAGGGGAAAGGCTCTCAGTTTTTCCCCATTAAGGATCATATTAGCTGTGGGTCTTTTGTATATGGTCTTTATGATGTTGAGGTATATTCCATCTATCCCTACATTGTTGAGGGTTTTTATCAAAAATGGATGCTGTGTTTTAGTAAATGCTTTTGGGGGCAGTGGTTTTTATGTGAGTGTAGATGAGTAGCAATTTGGAAGAAGCCAAAGAGGGAATACTGGACCCATTTTCTACCCTGAAGAAAGTGAGGTATGGACAAACAACCCAACTACTTGAGAAAGCTTCAGGGGAAGTAATTTCCTCAGGATCATCCAAGTATCAGTGCCAGGACAGAACCAACAGAGATGGGCTGAGGAGGTAATGGTGTTGGGTAACTGCAGAAGAGGCTCTTACAAAAGTCTGGGATAATGGGAAATAGTTTGAGACAGACTCAAGGAAGAAGGGCATGAGAAAAAAAAAATAAGTGAAGGGTCCTATGTCTTCAGTGTTGATCAAGGACATCTGAGATATTGAAGCATGTTGGGTTCAGCTGGCCTCAGGATTTTCAAAGAATTAATCAGTTTTCTCCTTGCAGTTGTAGATACCTTAGGCTGCTTAGAAAGATAGATACTGTATCACTCTAGAGACCTGTCAGAAAGTAACACACTTTATTCAGTCTTGCTTACTAGGGATCCCAGTCAAGGTGAGCGGACTAGACAAAGAATTACTTGATCCCCAAGCCTCTTCTATTAGTGATAAGGGAACATAAGGCAAGCTGACCACCACAAACACCCCCACCCCCAGGTGGATATGAGTGATATTCCTCTCACACTCCTGGCTGCCCAAGAACAAAGAAAGGGGGTACAACAAATGGTTAGCTGACAGAGATCACAGTCATGCAGGACCTAAGTGTCCATCACCCTCCATAGTGATGTGGGAAACAAAGGCAGAAGGAAATGGCAGATAGAACTAAATTTCCTTATACCCTGTAGCCCATTGACAAATGCTTGAGGCAGGCAGAGTAAAATGTTTCTCCAGGAACTCCTTATTGTTTTAACTTTAATGCTTTGCTAGAGGGAGAAACAACCTTCACTTGACAATAGCTAGGCCTCCAGTCTCCTGTGAGTCTTATTTAGCATATGAAAACCTCACTGGAAACTTCCCCTGGGCTTTACCTCCCCCAACTCCATAGTATATAACCAGTCTCTCCTCATGGTCCCGGGGCAGCTCTTCCTGCCCACGGGTCCTGTCCCAGTGCTTCAATAAAATCACCTTTTTGCACCAGACCCCACGAACCCCACAATCATCCCCAAAACCTCATCATTAGGAAGGGCAAGAGTCACTGGGGCTGCAACTGTCTGTCAAGGCTTCAATACGGCCAAATGATAGTCTCTGAGGGATAAAGAAACTCATTCCTCTTTGGGCTTCCTCTAAGTGTCTTTAAGAGCCAAGACTAAAGAGAGAGGCTCACTCCTGGAAAGAAGCCCCTCAACTCCCTGTGGAGAGGCTGCTGATGGGGACGGTAGGTCCTGGAGGTAACACCAGAGGAACAGCTGCAGCCTCTGGTGGCTGGCGGGGGACTCTGACTTCTCTTCAATTAAAAAAAAAAATTGTTTGATGTTTATTTTTGAGAGAGAGAGACAGAGAGTGAGCAGGGGAGGGGCAGGGAGGAAGGAACATACAGAATCCAAAGCAGGCTCCAGGCTCTGAGCTGTTAGCACAGAGCCCAACATGGGGCTGGAACTCTGGGACCATGAAATCATGACCTGAACTGAGGTCAGACACTTAATCGACTGAGCCACCCCAGGGGCCCCGTCACCTCTCCTCAATTTAAAAAAAATTCTATATATTTTACAATTGGTGGCAAACTTACAGGAAAGCTGGATATTTGTACTCAGAACATTTTATTTTTCTTAACCATTGCTGAATAGATGCCCAATTACTGATGGATTCCTTACTGTATGTTTGCTACAAACAAGAACATTCTCCTCTATAACCACAATACATCTATCAAATCAAGAAATTTGTGATACTGAACACTGATGCTACCACCTAATTCAGACTCTAGTTAAGTTTTGCATTTTCCCAACAATATCTGTTATATCCTGTCCAGAATCACACATGTAGTTATCATATCCATTGGTCTCCTTCAGTCTGGAACAGATTCTCAGTCTTCCTTTGACTGTTCTGACATTTTAGAAAATTACAGACCAGTTACTTTGGAGTATGTCCCTCAAATTGATTTTGTTGACGTTTCCTCTTAATTAGATTTGGAATATGCATTTCTGGCAAGAATATTTCAGAAGTGACAGCATGTTCTTCTCAGTGAATTCTATCAGATGGCAAGCAATTTCTATTTGTCTCGTTACTGGTGATATTTGTGTTGGTCTCTAGGGTGATACAGTATCTACAAGGTTTCTCCACTGTAAAATTCCTTCCTACCCTTTAGAAATTAGTCATTATTTTGCAGGTAGATACCTTGAAACTGTATAAATATGCTGATCTTTTCCAAATTTTCAATTTATTCATGATTTTATTTATATCTAAGTGGGATTCCCATTTTATTCAATGGATTTTAATCGATTACTATCATTATTCATATGCTCAAATTGTCCCAAATTTGGCCAGAAGACCATTCAAGCTAGCTTCCATTCCTTTTGACAGGTCTCCAACAACCTCCTAACACTTCTGTGCTTTCTTTTTCTGGCACAAGATGACCTGTTTTGTAGTTTCCCTGCCCTATCCCTGGATCACCTATTTCTCCAAGGAGCCCGCATTCCTTTGCATGGAAAATAATATTCAAACACAAGCCCCTATCTGTACAAAGAGCTAGGAAATATATGAATGCAGGTACATATCCAAGCCACTTCCATAACCATACATTTATACCTTTAATTAGCTGTCTGTCTATCTATCTATCTATCTATCTATCTATCATCATCCATCTATCTATCCATCCTTTTCTATCTAGACCATGAGTTCATATGGATATTTCCACATCCAATCCAACACAACAGGGTCGATTCTCATTTTCTTTTTGTATTTGTAACTCCCTTTTCAAAAGTGAGAAAGCTGTCTCTAATTACTTTTAATACATTTACTTGATCAATCCCAATGCCATCACTCTTCCCCTGTGTGACTGCCTCTTCCCTGGGCAACAGCTCTCATTCCATATTCCAAGCTGTACTTTCACATGGACAGCTACTCACCCCACTTGATCTCTAACACCTCCCATTGCTCCTCTGCAGGGATGCCCTCAACTTACGTAGGCTCTGATACCCGACTGTGTCCCCTTGCCTCCAATACCCCACAGCAGACCATCCCCTACATGGACATTTTCCTCCCCTGCTTGAGCTCTGCCATCCCACACCAGGAGGGCATCCCACCAACTGGGGCTCCAACTCCCCAAATTGAGCCACTCCTCCTCATGGACTCACACCTCACCCTGCTTGAGTTTTGACACTATGCCAGCTTGCCATTCCCTTGCATGGATGCCCTCCTTACTCTAATCAGGGTCTGACTCCCTATCTAAGCCTCCCTTTCCCTTTACAGGGAGGCCATCTTCACCCTGCTAGGGCTCTGACACCCAACATGCTTGGGTGGACCATCTATACCCTGCTTGCACTCTCAGCCACTACCACCACTCCCTGATATACATATACCCAGGATGCCTGCTTTGCTCCATCTAAGGGATTTAGGACTGAATTCTTCAGAGAAGGAAGAGAAGTGCTGAAATGCTTTTAACATAGACAGTGAAAGATTTTGAGATATCTACAGACTTCTAACTTACAATTTTTTAATCACAATGCTTATAACTCTCTAGTTTATCATTTATATGAATTACTAATTTATCTGAGGTAAATAAAATTCAGTGAGTTCATTTATATCTCATAAGATGTAAAATTAGTCTTTTCAATAAATCTGAAGAAGGGTTGACTTTATTGGATATCTATCTCCCATGAGTATATGGAGTGGACCTCTACTGGCTGCCATTTTGAAGAAGACTAAAACCTGAAAAGGTTTTGAGAACTGCAGGTGTGCAGCAATTGCTTCATATTTAATAAAAAAATCATGCCAAATTCCAGCTTATCACTTTGCAATCACCATGGTTTTAAGGAAAGTCTGAGTTTAGTCATGATGGAGCCAGCTCTTTGAACTATAGTTATTGCCTAGAAAATGATGTTTTTTTCAATTCTCTTATTTTTTTATGCACGTTGTTGGATGTTGATGGAGAATATGGATGGCCTTTTTATTATTTTTAACGAAATTAGAAAATTAATTTACAAAATGTTAACTTTAAATAAGACTCTTTTTTTTTTTCCATTGGGTTTACTAAGTGTCAGACTTTGTTTAGAAATGTCCTATGTGTTTGGAATGCCTGGGTGACTAAGTCGGTTGAGTGTCCGACTTCAGGTCAGGTCACGATCACGATTCGTGAGTTCAAGCCTCTGCTGTCAGTGCAGAGCCACTTCAGATCCTCTGTCCCCCTCTCTCTCTGCCCCTTCCCCGCTCATGCTCTCTCTCTCTCAAAAATAAATTTAAAAACATTAAAAAAAAAAAAGAAATGTGTTCTGTGTGTGTGTACCATCACTTTGCATACAGGTTTTTTCTATGTAGTTTTATTCTAGTACATTTCACGTTAAACCCCATATCAACATTTCACATTTGTGTATTTATTCTTGTCATCTTAAAACATTCACTACTTAGCCACAGATACACTACTAATTTCCATATTTTACCTTTTCTTTATGATATCATGAATGTGTTTAAATAATAAACACAGTCAAAAAGTGAAGCTGTTGATTTGATTATTTACTTTTGTATAGCTCAAAAAAAGAATGAATGAGGCATAAATATCATTTTTTCCACTGAAGGTTTTTTCCTTTGTAAAATATATGGCCAGTCATTTCCTAAAACTAGTATATTTCTAGCCCTATTTCTGCATGAAACTCCACTGAAAAATAACTATATTGAAATTCAACAGCAGCTTAATTAGAATTTCCTCCTGGAATAGTAAGGGACAAGATAATTTCTCTTCCCAAATGTGACTGAAAAGAAATTACTTTTCTCTGATATTAACCTATATAAATTTATAGGCTTTTCCTTTTCCAAGAATGCTAAAACTGCAGTGATTTTAGTAGCATGTTTTGCTTGAATTTATTTTTCAGAAGTCCATCATTTAAAAAAATATATGACAATATATGACAATGACAAATTTAAGATTTCTGCAATACAAAGCACAATACAGATTTCAGTAATGGCTATAACACTGTAGGTGTTATATAATTTATTAGTTTTACTAATGAGTTCAACTTTACCCAAGGTGGTTATTGTGTGAAAGATGCTGACTACATGTGTTGATCAATTTCCAATCTCATCAGAAATGTATTTGATCCTTTTTTCTAACTTATGACTACATGTATTGATCAATTTCTAATCTCATCAGAAATTTATTTGGTCCTGTTTTCTATCTTACCTTTTTTTTTTCTCCTGATCTTGAAACAACAGATTCTTTTTCTATTAATAGGTATGTAGGATTCAGGAGTAATTTTCTTGTTCTTTTCTGCTTGCATTACAAAATGAAAATGAGTATGTGCTCCTCCCTGAGTGTGGTTTATGATTTAATAATGCCACAGTTCCTGGTCTTGTCAGTATTCTTACCCCTGCAAGCATAATTTAAGGTCACCAATCTCAGGCACACCTCTTGTCACATGGGTATCAGGAATAAACAGCAAATCTCATAAGTGGTCTGCCTTGAAGCACCACATCAGGCACAAGGAGAAATGCAAAATTTTGCCTCTCATTCCATTGGAGCTTTTCCTTTGGCTAACTCATAAAAATCTATAATTCCACTTATATCGCTTTAACACTTTTACCAATCTAATCATTGAAAATGTATTTGTTTTTAATGAATTGTCCCCTAAAATAGTCTTTCATTTACAATGCAAAATGTACAAACTTTCTGACATCCTAAAATAGAATATAATTAAGGTATGCATATAGTTTTTATAATAAAGGACTAATGCAGCCTGTGATAGTCTATGAAAAGGAACAATTTAAAACAAAATTACCCTATTTTTAAGTTTAGAAAATGTTTTGTAATATTTGGTATAAAGCAGAAGAAATATAGTGTTGTTACCAAAAGAATATCTATTACATAGCCTCCTACTTCTGAAACTTTTTTCCCTAAATTCAAATGCACACATTTCCCAATGGGGGAAAACGTCTCTCATCTACAATTGATTTCTTGATTAGATCTACACTTGAAATGTGTCGTGATAGATTGACTTCCCCCCCAGTGTTACTATAAGTTGCTTAAGACTTTTAGAGGAAGTATACTATCTAGGAGCTGGAATCAATCTTTTAAATTTACATAAAACTCATGTCCAGTCCATTGAACTGCTGACTTAACTCCATCATTTAAAGATAGAGTAAGGCTCTGCACAAATGTGGAAAGGTCGAGTTATGCTAATGAGAACCATTTAGTCAGCTGTTTGACACTTATTGGACATGATAATCAAATTGCAGTATAGGTAGTAAACTCCACTGTATAGTACAGTTATAAATCCATAAGGTGTGTGAGAAAATTTCTCAGACCACTGCATTCAGCTTGAAGATAAGTCACACACAAAGATGTGTGACTCTGAGGCAGCCCCAGGGAGGACCGAGGAAAAGGGACAGCTGTGCTCCTCAGTAGTGACCCTGCTTATGGTACAAAGAAATACTGCATGTCAGAAAATAGCCACCTGTGAAGATTTGGCCATAGGGTTGAGATGAAAAGAGGGAAGGGGGAGAGCAAAGGAGTTGTAAGAGGGCAGTAAGGAATTAAATTTCAACAGTAAACACAGATGATGTATCAGAGAAGAAAAGGTATTTACTGTTGTCAAAAAACTACATATACAGACACGGGGGTGTGGACAGGGTCAGGGAGAAACTTTTTACTTATACTAAGAGTAGCCTAATATTGCATCACTAAATTAGAAAATTGACTTCATTGGTCTTTGGTATTTTTTTAAAGGCTATATTAAATTTGAAAAAAAGCAACATGTAAGTGAACAAATAATTCTGACCAAACCTTCATATTAATTTTATAATCTCCAGAAATCCACAGGCAAGGATCCAGAGCTAGAGGATCCCAAAACACAGCTTTGTCTGCTATTCTTGGCACCATCCTAATAAACGATACCTATTTAGAATGAATTAACCTTGGGGCGCCTGGGTGGCTCAGTCAGTTAAGCATTCGACTCTTGGTTTTGGCTCAGGTCATGATCTGACAGTTTCCTGAGTTCCAGCCCCACGTCGGCTATGTACTGACAGTGCAGAGCCTGCCTGGGATTCTCTCTCTCCCCCTCAATCTCTGCCCTTCACCCTGTAGCGCTGTCAGTTTCTCTCAAAATAAAAAACTCTATCTATATGTTAATAATATCTCATGTGAAATTACATTCCAATGCTATTTATATTTGTTAGATGAGTCTAGACAAGAATAAAAAAAATAAGATCTAAATAGCAAATGCTACTATACAATATCTCCCAATGTGATCAAGTCATAGCACAATCGGGAAGTCGGGCATTTTGATAATAGCAGAAACTGTGAGATGTAGAGAGGACTGTCATCTTAGACTGGGAGAAACATATTTAGAGGTTAATAGGGAGCGCTCAGTAAGGAGATAAACTTATAGAATGTACTGTAAGACCAGGAAGTTTTCTTAATTAGCAAATATTTCTGTTTCTAGATTATCTTTGACAGCCTTTTACAAAGGATGTTTTCAAGAAATAATAGTTCCAACAATGCTCTGGCTTAAAAATAAATAAATAAAAATTAATGATTAAATGAATGTGTGTGAATGTGGAACATTAAATCCCCTTCTTGCAGATTTACAATATATGTGAGCAGAATAAAGGTTATGTAATGTTTACAGCTTTTGAAACACTGTTTAAAATAGTTTCATTTATCTGACCTTAATTGCTTCCTGTTTTAACCATAATTACTTCCTATGACAACACTGCTTTTCTGTAATATACAATTTTTAAAACAGACATATTTGCTATCTGCTATTTTTTTTTTACTTTATTTTTTAATTTTTTTTTAAATTTACATCCAAATTAGTTAGCATATAGTGAAGCAATGATTTCAGGAGTAGATTCCTTAATGCCCCTTACCCATTTAGCCCATCCCCCCTCCCACAACCCCTCCAGCAACCCTCAGTTTATTCTCCATATTTATGAGTCTCTTCTGTTTTGTCCCCCTCCCTGTTTTTATATTATTTTTGTTTCCCTTCCCTTATGTTCATCTCTTTTGTCTCTTAAAGTCCTCATATGAGTGAAGTCATATGATTTTTGTCTTTCTCTGACTGACTAATTTCACTTAGCATAATACCCTCCAGTTCCATCCATGTAGTTGCAAATGGCAGGATTTCATTCTTTTGGATTGCCAAGTAATACTCCATTGTATATATATATACCACATCTTCTTTATCCATTCATTCATCGATGGACATTTGGGCTCTTTCCATACTTTGGCTATTGTTTATAGTGCTGCTATAAACATGGGGGTGCATGTGCCCCTTCAAAACAGCATACCTGTATCCCTTGGATAAATGCCTAGTAGTGCAATTGCTGGGTCGTAGGGTAGTTCTATTTTTAGTTTTTTGAGGAACCTCCATACTGTTTTCCAGAGTGGCTGCACCAGCTTGCATTCCCACCAGCAATGCAAAAGAGATCTCTTTCTCTACATCCTCGCCAACATCTGTTGTTGCCTGAGTTGTTAATGTTAGCCATTCTGACAGGTGTAAGGTGGTATCTCATTGTGGTTTTGATTTGTATTTCCCTGATGATGAGTGATGTGGAGCATTTTTTCATGTGTCGGTTGGCCATCTGGATGTCTTCCTTGGAGAAGTGTCTATTCATGTCTTTTGCCCATTTCTTCACTGGATTCTTTGATTTTTGGGTGTTGAGTTTGATAAGTTCTTTGTAGATTTTGGACACTAACACTTTATCTGATATGCCATTTGCAAATATCTTCTCCCATTCTGTCGGTTGCCTTTAGTTTTCCTGATTGTTTCCTTTGCTGTGCAGAAGTTTTTTACTTTGATGAGGTCCCAGTAGTTCATTTTTGCTTTTGCTTCCCTTGCCTCTGGAGACATGTTGAGTAAGAAGTTGCTGCAGCCAAGGTCAAAGAGGTTTTTGCCTGCTTTCTCCTCGAGGATTTTGATGGCTTCCTGTCTTACATTGAGGTCTTTCATCCATTTTGAGTTTATTTTTGTGTATGGTGTAAGAAAGTGGTCCAGGTTCTTTCTTCTGCATGTCACTATCCAGTTTTCCCAGCACCATTTGCTGAAGAGACTGCCTTTATTCCATTGGATATTCTTTCCTGCTTTGTTAAAAATCAGTTGGTCATACATTTGTGGGTCCATTTCTGGTTCTCTATTCTATTCCATTGATCTGTGTGTCTGTTCTTGTGCCAGTACCATCCTGTCTTGATGATTACAGCTTTGTAGTATAGCTTGAAGTCTGGGATTGTGATGCCTCCTGCTTTGGTTTTCTTTTTCAAGATTGCTTTGGCTATTTGGGGTCTTTTCTGGTTCCATACAAATTTTAGGATTTTTTTTCTAGCTCTGTGAAGAATGCTGGTGTTACTTTGATAGGGATTGTGTTGAATATGTAGATTGCTTTGGATAGTATAGACATTTTAAAAATATTTGTTCTTCCCATCCAGGAGCATGGAATCTTTTTCCATTTTTTTGTGTCTTCTTCAATTTCTTCCATAAACTTTCTATAGTTTTCAGTGTATAGATTTTTTACCTCTTTGGTTAGATTTATTCCTAGGTATTTTATGGTTTTTGGTGCAACTGTAAATGGGATTGATTCCTTGATTTCTCTGTCACTTCATTGTTGGTGTATAGGAATGCAACCGATTTCTGTGCATTGATTTTATATCCTGCAACTTTGCTGAATTCATGAATCGGTTCTAGCAGTTTTTTGGTGGAATATTTTGGGTTTTTCATATGGAGTATCAAGTCATCTGCGAAGAGTGAAAGTTTGACCTCCTCCTGGCCGATTTGGATGCCTTTTATTTCTTTGTGTTGTCTGATTGCAGAGGCTAAGACTTCCAATACTATGTTGAATAACATGGTGAGAGTGGACATCCCTGTCTTGTTCCTGACCTTAGGGGGAAAGCTCTCAGCTTTTCCCCATTGAGGATGATATTAGCAGTGGGTCATTCATATATGGCTTTTATGATCTCAAGGTATGCTCCTTGTATCCCTACTTTCTTGAGGGTTTTTATCAAGAAAGGATGCTGTATTTTGTCAAATGCTCTCTCTGCATCTACTGAGAGGATCATATGGTTCTTGTCCTTTCTTTTATTGATGTGATGAATCACGTTAATTGTTTTGTAGATATTGAACCAGCCCTGCATCCCAGGTATAAATCCTACTTGGTTGTGGTGAATAATTTTTTTTAATGTATAGTTGGATCCGGTTGTCTAATATCTTGTTGAGTATTTTTGCATCTATGTTCATCAGGGAAATTGGTCTATAGTTCTCCTTTTTAGTGGGGCCTCTGTCTGGTTTTGGAATCAAGGTAATGCCGACTTCATAGAAAGAGTTTGGAAGTTTTCCTTCCATTTCTATTTTTTGGAACAGTTTCAAGAAATTGGTGTTAACTCTTCCTTAAATGTTTGGTAGAATTCCCCTGGAAAGCCATCTGGTCCTGGACTCTTGTTTTTTTGGCAGATTTTTGATTACTAATTCGATTTCCTCACTGGTTATGGGTCTGTTCACATTTTCTATTTCTTCCTGTTTCAGTTTTGGTAGTGTATATGTTTCTAGGAATTTGTCCATTTCTTCCAGATTGCCCATTTTACTGGCATATAATTGCTCATAATACTCTCTTATTATTGTTTTTATTTATGTTGTGTTGGTTGTGATCTCTCCGCTTTCATTCTTGATTTTACTTATTTGGGTCCTTTCCTTTTTCTTCTTGATCAAACTGGCTAGTGGTTTATCAATTTTGTTAATTCTTTCAAAGAACAAGCTTCTGGTTTCATTGATCTGTTCTATTTTTTTGGTTTCAATAGCATTAATTTCTGCTCTAATCTTTATTATTTCCTGTATTCTGCTGGTTTTGGGTTTTATTTGCTATTCATTTTCCAGCTCCTTAAGGCGTAGGGTTAGGTTGTGTATCTGAGATCATTCATCCTTCTTTAGGAAGGCCCGGATTGCTATATACTTTCCTCTTATGACCGCCTTTGCGGCTTCCCAGAGGTTTTGGGTTGTGGTGCTGTCATTTTCATTGACTTCCATATACTTTTTAATTTCCTCTTTAACTGCTTGGTTAGCCCATTCATTCTTTAGTAGGATGTTCTTCAGTCTCCAAGTATTTGTTACCTTTCCAAATTTTTTCTTGTGGTTGATTTTGAGTTTCATAGCATCGTGGTCTGAAAATCTGCATGGTATGATCTCGATCTTTTTGTACTTACTTAGGGCTGATTTGTGTCCCAGTATATGGTCTATTCTGGAGAACGTTCCATGTGCACTGGAGAAGAATGTATATACTGCTGCTTTAGGATGAAATGTTCTGAATATATCTGTTAAGTCCATCTGGTCCAATGTGTCATTCAAAGCCATTGTTGGTTTTTTGATTAGATGATCCGTCCATTGCTGTGAGTGGGGTGTTGAAGTCTCCTACTATTATGGTATTACTATCAATGAGTTTCTTTATGTTTGTGATTTATATATTTGGCAGCTCCACATTTGGCACATAAATGTTTACAACTGTTAGATCTTCTTGGTCTATAGACCCCTTGATTATGATATAATTCCCTTCTGCATCTCTTGATACAGTCTTTAAAGTCTAGATTGTCTGATGTAAGTATGGCTACTCCAGCTTTCTTTTGTTGACCATTAGCATGATAAATGGTTCTCCATCCCCTTATATTCAATCTGTAGGTTTCTTTAGGTCTGAAGTGGGTCTCTTGTAAACAGCATATAGATGGATCTTGTTTTCTTATCCATTCTGTTACCCTATGTCTTTTCATTGGAGCATTGAGTCCATTGATGTTCTTAGAGTGAGTACTGAGAGACATGAATTTATTGCCATTATGATGCTTGTAGAGTTGAAGTTTCTGGTGGTGTTCTCTGGTCCTTTCTAACCTTTTGTTGCTTTTGGTGTGTATATATATATATATATTTTTTTTTTTTCATCTTTTCTCCCCTCAGAGAGTCCCCCTTAAAATTTCTTGCAGGGCTGGTTTAGTGGTCACAAACTCCTTTAATTTTTGTCTGGGAAATTTTTTATCTCTCCTTCTATTTTGAATGACAACCTTGCTGGGTAAAGAATTCTTGGCTGCATATTTTTCTGATTCAGCACACTGAATATATCCTGCCACTCCTTTCTGGCCTGCCAAGTTTCTGTGGATAGGTCTGCTGCAAACCTGTTCTGTCTTCCCTTGTAGGTTAGGGACTTTTTTCCCCTTGCTGCTTTCATGATTCTCTCCTTGCCTGAGTATTTTGTGAATTTGACTTGTTGATGGTTGGTTTTTGTTGAATCTAATGGGAGTCCTCTATGCTTCCTGGATTTTGATGTCTTTGTCTTTCTCCAGGTTGGGAAAGTTTTCCGCTATGATTTGTTCACATAACCCTTCTACCCCTATTTCTCTCTTTTCCTTCTCTGGGACCCCTATGATTCTGATGTTGTTCCTTTTTAATGAGTCACTGATTTCTCTAATTCTTAAATCGTGCCCTTTTGCCTTAATCTCCCTTTTTTTTTCTGCTTCGTTATTCTCTATAAGTCTGTTCTCTATATTGCTGATTCTCTGTTCTGCCTCGTCCATTCTTGCCGCCACTGCATTCACCTGTGATTGTAGCTCAGTTATAGCATTTTTAATTTTATTCTGGCTATTTTTTACTTCTTTTATCTCTGCAGAAAGGGATTCTAATCTATTTTTGACTCCAGCTAGTATTCTTATTATCGCGATTCTAACTTTTGGTTCAGACTTCTTGCTTGTATCTGTGTTGGTTAAATCCCTGTCGTTTCTTCGTTCTCTTTCTTTTGGGGTGAATTCCTTCATTTTGTCATTTTGAAGAGAGAAAAGGAATTAGTGAGGTAGAAAAATTGAAATTAAAAAAAATTAAAATTAAAAAAATATTAAAATTAAAAATTAAGAACACACAGACACACACAAATCGAATAGATGATGCTAGATCCTAGGTGTGTTTTGGTCTGGGTTTGAGAGATTAAAGAAAAAAAAAAAGAAAATTGTTTGAGAATTGGACAAAATGAATACACTGAAGTAGACTAAAATGAGATGATGGGGATAAAATAGAATTTGAAAAAATATACAGAAAAGTAAAGAATATAGTAGGAAAAAAATTAAAGAAAAATATTTTAATAAAAATTAAAAATAAATATGAATTTTTTCATTTTCTGTATTTAAGAAAAAAGAAACTAAAAAGAGAAAAAATATAAAAAAGAAAAAAGAAAAGAAAAAAAGCATTTGAAAATCTGAAAAGGTGAGTACACTGAAGTAGACAAAAATAAAATGATGAGAGTAAGAACTTGAAAAAATTTACATAAAAGCAGAAAATATAGTAATAAAAATTAAATAAAAATATTTTAAAAGAGATTGAAACTAAAAATGAAGTTTTTCTCTTTCTGCATTCAAGAAAAGAAATGAAAAAGAGAAAAAAAGAAAGAAAAAAAGGAAATTGTTTGAAAATTTGAAAAAGTGAGTACACTGAAGTAGACTAAAATAAAATGATGGAAGTAAAGTAGAATTTGAAAAAATCTACACAAAAGTAAAAAATATAGTAACAACAATTAAAGACAGATATTTTAAATAAAAATTGAAAATAAAAATGAATTTTTTCTCTTTCTTTATTCAAGAAAAAAGAATTGTAAAGGAGAAAAAGGAAAAAGAAAAAAAATTGAACAGATGAACCTGCTAAGAGATTGAAGTAGGACTGAAATTGCTTCATTTTCCCCTAGAGGTCAGTGCATGTAGCTCTTTATAGCCCATAAATTAAGCTGGCGGTGAGGTTTGTGTTCTTGAAAAGCAAAGTTGGCCCAGTCAGGTGGGGCTTGGTGTAACAGCCCCGCTCTCCACTAGATGGTGCTGCTAGCCTACTGGGGTGGATTGTTGCGGTGCTTGTAGGTGCGTATGCGCATGCACGGGAGCGGTGAAAATGGTGCCACCCAGCCACCTAGTTTGTTCTCTCGGATCAGCAATCGCACACTGGTCCTCTGTCTTCAGCTCTTGTCCACTCCCCGCTTTTCCGCTCTCTGTGATCAGGCCCCAGGCAGTTTTGTCTCAGATGCGGCTATTTTCCCTGGCCTCTTACTTCGAAGGACTGCAGCTTTGACCTGCTCTGCCCCTCTGTGGGAGGGTCTCAGCGAGCAATGGCTGAATGTGGGCTGCACCCAGGAATGCCTGCTGTACCCTGCTGTTGCCGGTGCCCCGAGACTGCAGCCAGGTGCCAGCCCGCCCCCAAAAAAGGTCACAAGACAGTGTAGCATCAGCATTTCAGGGATTACGGAAAATTGCAACACACATCTGGCACCAGGCTTCACCCTCAATGACCTTGCCCCAGCACCAGCGAATGTGGCTGCCTTCTGGGGTCTGCTGGGACCAGGTGGCTTTAACAGTCTCTATCAAATGTCCTTCCAGCAGTGGAACGGCTATTTCCCTTGTGGTCTGAGAACCTCCTGGACCCCACTCTGTTCCTGGGGATTCACCTTTCCCACTAGAGCATCACTAGGTATCGAGCTGCGGAGTTGCAGCGTTTGCGCTCCCCTTGTTTACAGTATTAATGGAATTTAAACCCTCTCCTTTCTCCTTTCTCCCTTTTTAGTTTAGTCCCTGTGGCTGTTTCCAATTTTCCACTTTCTCTCAGCTGCTTTTGGGGAGGGGTGCTTTTCCCGTATGCTCCCCCACTCCCCAGTCTGCGTCCTCTCTTTGCCCGCGAAAGGGGTTCCCTACCTTTCGGGGCTTCTTGCTCCCCAAGTTCAGCTCTTCGTGTCGTCTACCTGCTAAATTCTGTGGTTCAGGTTGTGCAGATTGTTGTGTTAATCTTCCAATCAGTTTTCTAGGTGTGTAGGATGCTTTAGTGTTGGTCTGGTTGTATTTCATGGACGTGAGACACACAAAAAGCTTCCATGCTGTTCCGCCATCTTGGCTCCTCCTGTTGTGATTCTCTTTTTTTCCTATCTGTTATTTCTATCTTTTATCTACTTTTTGTCTGCTTGTCTATTCTCCTCTGAGATCATAGAATTTAATTATCAAGGATTCAAATCAAGTTTTAATAACTCATACAGTAAAATTCTTTCAGACATTTTTTCTTCAAAATATTTTTGAATATTTAGCTCTTCCTCACTTGTTTAGTTTTCTAAATTAATGTTAGAAATTTTCCAAATTAAAACATCCCTTTGATTTTTAATTAGAATTCATTAATACTTTAACAAAGAAGAACTGATATACTTATTTGAATACCTGAGTCTACTCTTTAAGAACAGATCGTGTCTTCATTTGTTCAAGTAATCATTTATGGGAGGAAAAATACTCATTAAATGTTTAGAGTTTTCTTCATACATGATTCATCCTACTTTTTGTTGTTGATATTTTAGTGAGATCTTTACTCTCAGCTAATAGAGTATTTATGGATTTAGAAAAAAACTGTTGATTTTTTTCCCTACATTTATTCTACAGCAACCAATCATCTGAACTATTGGACTTTTTTTGAATGATTTTCTTTGATTTTCTACATTAATTTATATTATCTAAAAATAATAATAATTTTGTGCTTTCTTATCTTTTTTATTGACAGACCTCCTGTTTCTGCCTTGGATCTCGTATTGCTCTGAACTGTAGCTGTTGGTAATAATTATAGACATCCTTATCCCATTTTTTGGTGAAAAAAGGAAATGACTATAGTTTTTAACAATTAAATAAAATGTTGGCAATTGATTTTATATGGGGACTATCTTATAAAAACTAATTATTATTCAAGTCCTATATCACCTATAGTTTTATACAGAAACAGAAATTTCATTTTATCATGGATTTTCAAAATCTATTTCAATCATCATCTGGTTTATCATCATTAACCTTTTCCAAGAATTATGTTAATATAATAAATAAACCACTCTTACATTCCTTGCTAACCCTAATTAATTACATTGGAATTTTCTTATATACACCAAAAAATATGCTTTACCATTACTTAATTTTTTTTATATACATTCCTAACAAATGTTCTGAAGTTTTCTTTGGCTGGAGAGAGGGGGGGACAGGAAGAATATCTTTTTCTGTTATTTATAGCAAGGATATTGTCCCTAGTGTTATATGCTGCAAAGCAATTTATTATTTTTATTTATTCATTTTTAAATGTTTATTCATTTTTTGAGAGACAGAGAGAGACAGAATGCTAGTGGGAGAGGAGCAGAGAGGGAGACATAGAATCTGAAGCAGGCTCCAGACTCTGAGTTGTCAGCACAGAGCCCAATGCAGGGCTTGAACCCACAAACTGTGAGATCATGACCCGAGCCAAAGTCAGACACTCAACTGAGCCACCCAGGCTCCCCAGCAATTTGTTATTTTAATACACAGTAAAAAAAAATATAAACTCGTTAAAGATTCCTGCAGATTAACCACAAAAATACATAATAAAAAACATATAGGAAATTAATAACTTAAAAATTCTATTCCATAAATGTTTACCTGTCAGAACTTCTTTTTAAAATGTATGTTTAAAATTTCTTTTTGTGTGTCAATTTGGTAAAATTTAGCTCCCCATTATAAACTGATTTGTCTGTTTTCTTGCATTTGTCAAAAAGAAGAATGCAAAGCATGTATTATTTAAAAAGGAGTGGTTGGAGTCAAGTAAGTTTGGGGAACACTGGACAGAATAAAGTTTAATAGCTTTGCTTACTGCAGAACTTCTTAGAATTCTTTATCTAAGAGAGACTTTTGAACCTTTTTTTTTTAGGTTTACTGATTTATTTTAAAAGAGAGAGAGCATGAGCAGGAGAGGGGCAGAGAGAGAGAGTCCAAAGTAGGCTCCATACTGTCAGCTTAGAGCCTGACGCAGCTCGAACCCACTAACTGTAAGATCATGACATGAGCTGAAATTAAGAGTCAGATGCCTAACCAACTGAGCCACCCAGGTGCCCCATTTTTTGAATATTTCAATGGCAGAGAAATATAGTAAGCAAGCAGCAATTCCCAAACTTAATTACTATGGAACTATTTTGCCCTGAGCATCTTGCAGATGGAATAAACTTTGAGGACTGCCAATTTATATCATAGTCATCACAGAGAAACAAATAGGTAGGTAGATACATACAGGTATTATAGAGAAATTTTTGAATAATTTGCTTATAGTTTGCCTGTGAGTTTTATCAACATTTTAAAATTAATCATAATTTGTCAGGGCGCCTGGGTGGCTCAGTCGGTTAAGCGTCCGACTTTAGCTCAGGTCATGATCTCACAGTCCGTGAGGTCAAGCCCTGCATCAGGCTCTGCGCTGACAGCTCAGAGCCTGGAGCCTGCTTTGGATTCTGTGTCTCCCTCTCTCTCTGCCCCTTCCCTGCTCATGCTCTGTCTCTCTCTGTTTCAAAAATAAATAAAAACATTAAAAAAATTAAAATTAATCATAATTTGTCTAGATTTAAAGTTTACGAAAGCACTGTGCTTTCTTGACTGAATTTCCTTCTTCTCCATGATTGTGAGTTGTTTTTTTAATTATCTTTTTTTAAGTTTATTTATTTTGAGAGAGACAGACAGAGTGAGGGAGCATGAGTGGGCAAGGGGCAGAAAGAGAGGGAGAGAGAGGATCCAAAGAAGACTTTGTGCTGTCAGTGCAGAACCAGCTGCAGAGCTTGATCCTACAAACTATGAGATCATGACTTGAGCCAAAATCAAGACTCAGAGGCTTAACCAACTGAGCCACCCAGGCACTCCTCCATGATTGTTAGTTATAATGGTCACCACCAGATCAGTCAATGGATCTTCCTGAGAGTTCAACATAAACAGAGTTATTTCTTCTTTATCCTTGCACTCTGGTTAATATTTCCCCTTAGCCATTACTTGGGGAGAGAAAGGGAAACAGAGGATCCCAAGCAGGCTCCACGCTGTCAGTTCAAACCCACTAACCACAAGATCATGACCTGAGTCAAAATCAAGAGTCAGACGCTTAACTGAGCCATCTAGGCACCCTTGAGATATTTTATTTTTAAAAAGGGCTAGAAGTGGTGTTGACTGCCATTTACGGTAGAAATTTTGAATGAAGACTAAAATAAACCATGACATATCAGAATTGAGGATTCTTAAAAAGATATGACCTAAGATACACCTATGTCTAAAGACACAGACACATTTATTACACAAAATTAAACTGCCCATGGCATCTTATTAACTAAGGACTTCAAAATGCTCAACCAATGGTATAGTGAAGGTAAAAGCTGAATTATTCCCATTTTTGGAAGTCGGGGACCCACTTGCAAACACAGACTCATACATACATTCATACACATATGCACATATACCCTTAAATTAGTTAGGTAAAGCAAGTGAAAAACACACAAAAGAGAAAAGGTAAACGTTACTGCTTTCTTAATTCTGCCCAGACCCAGCCTATACAAATCTGAGTTTTTAAAAATCACATTCTTCTATTTCTATAGGTTAGTAAGACCACCTTAATGCTGAATTGTGGATGCAGCTTATTTAATCTGTTCACATACCACTGTGTGTCACCAGCTAGGAAAGTTCATTTGCTCAACGTGATTGAGGGGCTTTCCAGTGGCACAGGCTCTTTAGAAATCATTTAACTTAACCAGCTGGGTCATGCATGACCTGGAATGAGGAGTCTCCTACTATTCAGAGGAGAGAATAACAACCAAAATTTAAATATCCTCACAGAGATTTGTTGCTTGTCAAGAAAAATGGGCCTGAACTTTCTGTCATTCTTGGTGTGCTCACAGAGTCAACATTTCTGAAATAATAATTATAGAGTAAAGCACTAAGATCAAAACAGGCAAGAAGCTCATGGCTGGAGAATTTGCTGTGATCCATATTTTCGAAGCAAGAACCATCTTTGCCACAGCTCCAGGTCTTGGACATGATCTTTGTGGCCCTAGATTCTCCAGCCATTCCAGAAGTTGACCATTCAGGCAGGAAGAACAGAGGCCACAGCAGCACATCACATGCTGAGAAGGGAAAAGGCCACAATATTGGGTGCTATACTCTTTTGCTCAGCAGACATGGTCCTCATTTCATTATCCTTGACCCCCCCCACCAAGATCAATCCAGTTAAAACATGGGCAAAGAACATGAATATATTTTTCCAAAGAAAATATACAGATGTCCAGAATACATATAAAAAGATGCTCAACATCACTCATCATCAGGGAAATGCAAGTCAAAATCATAATGAGATATCACCTCACATCTATCAGAATGGCTATTATCAAAAAGACAAGAGATAACAAGTGTTGGTGAGAACATGAAGAAAAGGAACCCCGTGCACTACTGATGGAAATGTAAATTGGTGCAGCCTTTATGGACAACAATATAGAGGTTCCTCAAAAAATTAAAAGTAGAAACATCATATGATCTAACAATTCCAACTCTAGGTATTTATCTGAAGAAAATGAAAACACTAACTTGAAAAGATATATGCAACCCCATGTTCACCACAGCATAACTTACAATAGCCAAGATATACATATATGTATATATATGTATATATATGTGTGTGTGTGTATACATACACACATATTCATAACTATATATATTTATAGTATATATAATTATGATGTTTACACATATGGATGTATATATAATTATGATGTACACACATATGACAGATGAATGGATAAAGAAGATGTAATGTTTGTATATATATATATATATATACAAATATATATATATATACATACAAAGATATTTTTATAATATATACAATGGATAACATATATTATATATATATACAATGGACTACTTAGCCTTAAAAAGAATGAAATCTTGCCATTTGTCGCAACATGGATGGAACTTGAGGGTATTAGGCTAAATGAAAAAGTCAGAGTAAGACAACTATCATATGATCTCATCCACATATGTGGGATCTAAAAAACAAAACAAACAAAATAAAACTCATAGATACAGAGAATAAAATGATGGTTGCCAGAGGGGAGAAGGAATGGAGGGTGGCAAAACGGGTGAAGGTGGTTAAGAAGTACAAAATTCCAGTTATAAAATAAATAAGTCATGAGGATGTAATATAAATCATGATGATCATAGTCAATAATATTGTAGTGCATATTTGAAAGCTGCCAAGAAAGTAAATCTTAAAAGTTCTCGTCACAAGAAAAAAAAAAACAAAAAACTTTTGTTACTTTTTATGATGACAAATGTTAACTAGACTTACATTGTGATCACTTCACAGTCTACACAAATATTTAATCATTACATTGATTACCTGAAACTAATATAATGTACTATACTATACAATATACTATACCATATACATACTATATATACTATAAAATGTTATACTTCAAAAATATTTTTTTAAATCTCTTGACCAAAAATAGCCTTTTGCTGTGAAGGAATCCAAACCTTACATTTCCCCAGGCAAAACAAAACAAAACAAAGCCACAATTCTCATTTTTGTGGTTTCAGGCAAGGCAATTTTGTATGATCTCTCCACGCTATAAAATGCAATTGATGAATTATCTAAGTGACTCCAACCCGCACAATTGCGCAGGCAGGAATAGTGACTCCAGCCTACACAAATGGTTTGCTTTTGACAGAGCACGATGTGTAAGGAAGTAGCCACCATCCCCTCACACTAGGGAAAGGGCCAGGAGTTGTGGGCAGCCAGAGGTATCCATTAGGGCACAATGATCTACCTTGGAACTGACTCTGTAGCAGAAACACTTGTGAGTGTGATGCATTTTAAGGGACAGAGTGGTTTACATTTAATAGGCAAATAGCAACATGAAGCAGTTTATGTGGAAACTGGACCTGCCCAGCCCAAACCATTCATATACCTCTACCTATAAATTCTGGAATCTTATTTCTGCCCACATTCCCTGGGACACAGCATAGCCACCTGACTACAGCAAAGGGGCCTTTCCTCATGTACCAGTATATTCTACCACTTTCTGCAATTGCTACGCTCATTTCTATTTCCCTGGCTCTCTCTTTTCCAGGCACTCTAAATACAAATCCTTCTCTATTTTACCACAGACCTCTCCAGCTTTTCAGAGCCAGGCACCAGCAACTGGAGGACCCATCAAGTTCTGAAGATAGTTCCAAGCAGCTGAGTGGAGAGGCTTACCCAAAACACTTGACTGATAAGTCACTGGAAGCTTGAAGGAGCAGCTACATGGGAGGAAAATCCATTTCAGTACTGCTCATCAACCTGGAAACAGTGAGGTGACCTGATTCACCAGGTTGAACACTTGACCTCTGGTCAATACTCCTTTGTCCTTTGTGACTCTTCTCTGCCCTGACACTTTTCACTGCTTTGATTTATTTCAATGAACATAACCAAGTGTACCTATTATGTGTACCAGGCCCTAGGCTAATTGTGTATTGTGGGGAGAAGGGCAAGATGAACAAGACCTAGTTCCATCAACTGTCAGCTCAGTAGAGCTTTCTTTATATTGCTGGTATCTAGAAGTATTATATCCCTAGCATCTGGAAAAGTACCTGAACAGTATTATACTCCCAGCATCTGGAAGAGTACCTGACTGCCATTACATCCCCAGTGTCTAGAGCAACATATGGCACACAGTAAGTACTCAATAAATATCTGCCGAGTCAATGAAATAATCATAGTTACTGCCTCACAGCCACTCACATGGAATGGTTTTAGGTCATGCTTGTGACCAGGAGTTGCAGATTTTAGTTAAAACCAGTAACAGGGCTCTGCTCTGCTTTATTGGAGATCAAGGGCAAGATTCATGTCATCAAAGAGGAAAAGCTGTATGACTAGTATCATCTTTGCCTCATCAATCACCATGAAACTCCACAAAACTGAGCCCCATAAATCACATCCCCTCCCTCCCCAGGCGTCTCCTCTCTTTCCTTCTCTGAGGGACTCTGGGAGCTGCAGCACCCAGGCCCAAGCTCTCTGTGCTGTAGCTGGCAGTCAGGAGGCTGCTCCTGGCTGCTCAAAATACCTAATATACAGATTATATGAATGAATGAAATGATGTTGACCACATGCTGTTAAAATATATATAATATTTTTATTTGTTTTAAATAAGTTACACACTAGTAGAATTCACTAATAGTACAGAAAATCTTCCAATTGTTCTATACGTCTGGGTTGTGAGTGCTTTAAGGCTTGGCCCAGTGAACAGAGTACTACTAGTTCATAGGCAGATCTTTTCATTTGAATATGCAGTGCGTCTTGCAGTCAGATGAGCTGGGTTCCAGGACTCACTCATGTGTCATCTTGGGCGACCTTTCTATAGTTTTATTCATCTGTAAAATCAGAGATAGTGATAGAACCTACTTCATGGGATCATTTGAATATAACATGAGGAATGTGTGCAAAGACTGAAAACAGTATCTGGCACAGAATCACATGTAGTAAATATTAGCTATTTAGTTTTGCTAATTAATTCTACTGAGGTGATAAGAAAACCGAGAACCATTTTAAATCAACTACAATGTCAAAATACTTTTAAATGGGATATTATTATCTTGTTATAGATTTTGGCATTTTTCTCAGCTTTTTTTGCAATAAGCATATGAATATAAAAATGACCTACAACTATAATATACTCCACAAAACTCCACAAAACTGAGCCCCATAAATAAGTATTGAATTAATTGAATAAATTAATAAGTATATTCAATTCAAACATAAATTGAATAAGTATATTCAAATTACAGAAATCATTAGCTAAGCTTTTACAAAATGAATGAGGCTTTAAAATTTTGGTATTGACAGATTGAAAGACACTCAAATTTATAGCCTATTTTGGCAGGAAGGCATTAATACTATTTCTTTGAAGTCAAGGTCAATAGTACAAATGCTGGGGACGGTTGGTGAACCAATTTGCTAAGAATATGTCATTACTAACAGTCCCTTTACTGACTGCAGATGGTAACATAGCCACTGAACCTAATTACGGTTGGGACCAAAGAAGAATGTGTCATCCATCTAGAAATTATAGAACCTACCATTTTCAATGTCAACTGCCTCAAATTCTGTATTTTTGTGTGAACCAAGCAAGTAGCTAGGATTAAATAAATCTGTCATTTTGGGGGCACCTGGGTGGCTCAGTCGGTTGAGCGTCCAACTTTGGCTCAGGTCATGATCTCGAGGTCTGTGAGTTGGAGCCCCGCATCAGGCTCTGTGCTGACAGCTCAGAGCCTGGAGCCTGCTTTGGATTCTGTGTCTCCCTCTCTCTCTGCCCCTCCCCAACTCATGCTCTGTCTCTCTCTCTCTCTCTCTCAAAAATAAATACACATTTAAAAAAATTTAATAAAAAAATAAAATCTGTCATTTTTAAACTAGTTTTTATGCAAAAACACATACAAACACACAATGTCAAATTACCATTAGTTGTGTCCTGTCAATACGTTATATCACCTTAAAAACTATCATTTTTATAAAAGCAAAATAGTTAAAATTTAATGTAAATATTTATTTTCAAGCATAAGCAAGCATATCATTTTAAGCAATTAAAAATATAAAACATTTCATGTGTATTCTAACTCCTTGTGACTTCTTACATCTAAATTTATTTTCTTCATTCACATAATTCTTTTTTAATTACATGATGAATAATATCTGAAAATAATTTTCTGAGACTTTTAGTTTACTTTTTTAAAAAACTAAATCCTAGAATGTAAGAAGTTTGATAATATTTGATTAGAAGACTAGGCATATCTCAATTTACTGATGTTTTGGAGATAAAAAAATTTTAATTTCAATCGTGCTGATACTCCCTTTTGCTAAGATTTAGCAATATATTTTTCCCCTGAGATTTCTGCATATATAAGGTCAGGTGGTGGTAGTGGTGAGAGTGGGGTGGTTGGTGGTTTTAAGAAAGTATTTTTTTTAGACTATGAGTCATGGAACTTTTATTTAAAGCCCTGTATTCTGAGGAACTGAGTTATAAGATAATTGCTTTGTAAGGAAGAGAGCAGGATGTCTTTCTTGATATAAGGAACAACCCTCACAATGAATATAAAAGAGTTTTAAAAGTCAATCAGCTCTCCCAGTTTGACTATTGCTGGAGAATACATTTGTGATCCCATTTCAGACTTGGTATATCTGCCCTACAGCTCCAGATCACAGCCACCAGAGGTCAGACTTTTACGTCTGTCTCCAATAGATCACGAAACTTGAGTCTGAGACAAGGGTGTCTTTTTTTTCCCAGAACCCCATTTTCTTCAATTTAGCTCCACCACCACCAAATATAATACAAGAAGGTTATCTGTAATTATCAGAAATACACGTTTTACCTTCTTGGGTACAAATGGCTACATGAAAGAGCAGGGAAAAAGTGGAAATTATGAAGATAGTTCTTTAAAGGAGAGAGTTCTGGTACTGAGGAAGGGCAACACCAAACAGCCTGTAATTCATTTTGAAAAGTTAAGCAGAAAGCCAAAATCTATATGAGCAATGTTATTGTCAAAACTGTATTAAGATATCTGTTTTCATTTGTGAAAATGGAGCTCACCTTCACCAAGATAGTAAGAACAGTAGTAGGAGTAATGGTGGGGTAACGATGGTGGTGGTAATGATGGAGGTGGTGGTTGGGTGATGATGGTGGAGACAGAGGTGGTAGCCAACATCTATTGAATGCCCTACTGGAAGTACTTTATATACTATTATAACCTCATTTTAGGGATGAGGAAACTGGGCACAGAGGAGTTTCTAATAGTTATCAGGAGCCTGGAAAATGTTTCTATCTTTTATGACTACAGTCTCACATTTCAGTGTTTGGACAAAGAAAAGAATTCAACTGGAGAGAAGTCAACAGCTTCCCACTGTTGACACGAAGGTATCATATTAATCCCAGGCTTATTTATAACAGCAGAATTTGGAAACAACCTAACTATCTAGTAATAGTAGAATAATCAAATAAAATAGTAAATATTATGTAGTCATTACAACTATAATTATGAAGGTTGGAAGCAATGAAAAAAATGGCGGCAAGAAAGAAGCAATTGAAGAAGCTGTCTGTACCATGAATAAAACTATGTAAAGTATGTGCATATATGGAAAAGGATAAGAAATTTTGTAGAAAAACAACATATTTGATAAGGCATAGTTTTATAGGGATTATATATAAATTTTAAAAGTAAAAATCCTGGAAAACGTTTTTAAAATATTGCCAAAGGATACAATGTGGAAAATCTTTCCTTGTGGGACTTCGGAGCTTAAGCAAACTCATTTTATTTCACATAGTTGGCACTCACTCAAGGATCGTCCACAAGCCACATCCAGGCCTTCCTACTCACCATGTCTAAGTTAGCCAACTACATACTTCAAAGTACCCACAAAATTCAACAGTAATAGTTACTGTTTTTGTTAGTAGTAATAATAATATGCCAAATGTGTATAGAGCTTTACACTTTTTAAAAAATGTATTTTCCTGGCGCCTGGGTGGCTCAGTCAGTTGAGTGGCCAACTCTTGATTTCAGCTGAGGTCTGATCCCAGGGTCCTGGGATCCAGCCCTCTGCTGGGCTCCATGCTGGATGTCGAACCTGCTTAAAGATTCTTTTTCTCTCTGCCCCTCTCCCCTGCTCACACACACTCTGTCTCTAAGAAAAAGAAAGAAAGAAAGAAAGAAAGAAAGAAAGAAAGAAAGAAAGAAAGAAAGAAA
>NC_064811.1:122233241-122252696 GCF_023721935.1 Panthera uncia
AAAGAAAGAAAGAAAGAAAGAAAGAAAGAAAGAAAGAAAGAAAGAAAAAAACTTTTTTGTCAGCTTATTTCAAATCCAATTCCTTATGAGAAACATCTCAGAGGAGAGTAATGAGAGAAATTCAGGTGGGTATAGATGCACTTTGGATGGCAGAGAAGCAACTTGTAAAGTAAATAGGGCATACTTCACTTAGCCTTCCAACAAACCCACTGCACCCCTAAGTCACAAAGATACAACATACTGTAGACATGAACCATCTCACAAGAGCATTACTACAAAGGGCAGCAGGATTTCACAAGGTATAATGGATATTCCCTTCCACTGCAAATTCCTTTCCCTATATTACTGCCTCTCTATAACAACTGCTATTTGTGGTCTCTAAACCTCTGTTTCATTGCAGTCACTGAAGACCAACTGACTCAGTGCAGTGTCTGAAAAACTGCATTTTCTAAAAAGCTCCCCAGCTTTTAAAAGTCAAAGTAATGTGTTTTTTAGAGAGCAAATCCAAAGAGGTAGAAAACTGTACCCAGCCTTTAAAGTGTAAGCCTCTAACCCATGCCTATGATAGGTCCTTACCTGGACAGGAGCACTCCCTTTAAGAAATCACCCACCAATTAGGAAATGAATCTACCTAATCTACATAACCTCCAGCTGTTGGTTAAAACCCACAGCTGCTCTTCTTCATACTTCCCCACACACTGTCCATATTGAACACATGCAAGTTTAAAAGAGTCTAAAATGCCTTTTACTTTACCACATTATGGCAGAGAACAAATCCAGAAATGCAGCCACAGCACTATGATAAGAAACAGGTAGAAAATGCAGTGACAGACATTCTATGTGTTCACCAAAGCAGGCAGCTGGTTTTGTTCAGAGCAGATCTGGGGAAGCAAATAATTCTAGAAAAAAAGTGATGAAGACTCCTAGCTTGCAAGGAAGTACAGGCCTACATCCCCAATGAATATAGATGCATAAATTCTCTAACAAAATATTAACAAACTGAATTCAACAGCATTTGAAAAAGATCATGATCAAGATCATGGGATGCAAGGATGGTTCAACATATGAAAATCAGTTAATGTGCCATACCACAATAAGAGAATGAAAATTAAAAACTGTATGATGATTAAGATAGACACAGAAAAAGCATTTAACAAAATGCAAAATTCTTTCATGATAAAAATTCTCAACAAATTGGGTATAAAAGGAACATACCTCAACATAGTAAACACCATATATGACAAGTCCACAGATAACATCATACTCAATGGTGAAAAGTTGAAAGCTTTTCTTCTAAGGTCAGGAAAAACACAAGGGTGCCCACTTGTAGGAGTGCTGACAAAACTGACTCCATCTTTGGCTCTCCATCTTGTTCATGCCCACACAATGAACTCCCTTGGGGCTATGTGTTCCAGGTCCCTTGGAGGTTAGCATATTCCCTGACTGGAATGTAGGAACACTTGTTCTAATCTTCTCTAAAGTGTCACACAGAAGGTGCCACTTTAGATAACTAGTAGAGATGCTTGGTGCATAGGTGGTGCCACTTTAGATAACTACTCTTTGACCTCACCGCAATGCCCCTCACTCTATAAGACCCATGGAGTAAGGTCTGGATGGGGGTGGAGAATAGTCGCATAGCACTCGGATCATCATCCACTGAACTGTCCCTGCAAGTAAGTTACCATGTACAAAACTATGTAAATGGTATAGAGGGGCTTGCTTGGTTTTTCAATCTCATAGTATCTTCTCAGTTTGGGGGATACTTTACTATCCCTCCTCCACCTTCTCACACCACTCTTGCCACTTTTATTCAACATATTACTGGAAGTCCGAGCTAGAGCAACTTAGACAAGAAAATAAATGAAGGCATTTAAATCAGAAAGGAAGAAGTAAAACTGTCTGTTTGTAGATGATGTGATCTTAGAGAAAATAATAAAGATGCCACCAAGAAACTGAAGTTGTAGGATACAATCTCATTGTATAAAAATCAGTTGTGTTCCTATACATTAATAATTAACTATCTGAAAAGAAATAAAGAAAATGACCTCATTATAATAGAATCAAAAAAAATAAAATGTTTAGGAATAACTTTAACCAAGGAGATGAAGATCTGTACACCAAAAACTGTAAGACTTTGATGAAAGAAATGGAAGAAGACACAAATAAATGGAAAGATATCCCATGTTCATGGATCCCAAGGATGAATATTGTTAAAATGTCCATCCTACCCAAAGCAATCTATAGATTCAATGCAATCCCTATCAAAAAATTCCAGTGTCCTTTTTAACAGAAATTTAAAAAACAATCCTGAAATTTGTACGGAACCACAAAGACCCAAACTGAAGCAATTCTGACAAAGCAGAGCAAAGCTGGAGGCTTCACACTTCCTGATTTCAATCTATATTACAAGCTATAGTAATCTAAACACTATGGTACTGTCATAAAAATAGACACATAGACCAACAGAACAGAATTAAGATCCCAGAAATAAACACACACATATATGGTCAACTAACATTTGACAAGAGCTAAGAATACTTCATAGGGAAAGAGTACTCTCTTCAATAAATGGAGCCTGGAAAACTGGATAACCACATGCAAAAAAAAAAAAAAATGAAATTGGACCTCTATCTTAAAACAATTCCCAAAAATAAACTCAAAATGGTTAAGACTTAAACATAAGACCTGAAAGCATAAAACTCCTAGAAGAAAACACACGGGGAAAGCTCTTGGATGTTGGTTTTGGCAATGACTGTTTTGAATATGACATCAAAAGCACAAGCAATAAAAACCAACTTAAATAAGTGGGACAGCATCAAACTGAAAAGCTTCTGCACAGCAAAATAAACCATCAACAAAATGGAAAAGCAACCTACAGAATGGGAGAAAATACTTGCAAATCATATATCTGATGAGGGGTTAATATCCAAAATACATAAGAGACTCACACCTTAGCAAAACAACAACAACAACGACAACAAAAAAAACCAAAAACATAAATAGCAAAAAAAACACATAATCTGGTTAAAAACCAGGCAGAGGATCTGAATAGACATTTTTCTAATGAAGACATACAAATGACCAACAGGTACATGAGAAGATACTCAACATCACTAATCATCAGGAAAATGCAAATGGAAACCATAATGAGATATCTCACACCTGTCATACTGGCCAGTATCAAAAAGATAAGAAACAACAAGTGTTGGCAAGGATGTGGAGAAAAGGGAACACTTGTGCACTGACGGTGGGAATATAAACTGGTGAAGTCACTATTAAAAATAGTATGAAGGTGCCTCAAAAAATTAAAAATAGAACTACTGTATGATGTGGAAATCTCACCTGTGGATATATATCCAAAGGAAATGAAATCAGGATTGCAAGGAGATACTGCACACCCATGTTCATTGCAGCATTATTCACAATAGTCAAGAGAGGGAAACAACCTAAATGTCCATCAACATCTGAATGGATAAAAAAGGAATTATATATATAATTAAATTATTAAATGGTGTGTGTGTGTGTGTGTGTGTGTGTGTATAAATATATGTGTGTGTAATGTATATATTTTTATTCATATTTCTCATCCATTCATATATATATACACACACACACACATATATACATATATATACACACACACAATATTACTCAGTGATGAAGAAAAGGAAATCCTGCCATTTGCAACAACATGGATGGACCTTGAGGGCATTATGCTAAATGAAGTCAGAGAAAAACTAACACTGTATAATAAGTATACTAATACACTTATATATAGAACCTAAAAGAGCAGAACTCAGAAACAAACAAAGAGCAGAACTCAGTAGAATGGTGATTTCCAAGGGCTGGTGGGGAAAGTGTGAGAATGGGGAGATATTAATCAAAGGGTACAAACTTTCAGTTATAAGATGAGTAAATTCTAAGTGTACAACAGAGTGTACAGAGTGGTGACTAAAGTCAAGAATGCTATATTATATATTTGAAAATTACTAAGAGAGTAGATCCTAAATGTTCTCAGCAGGAAAAAGAAATTATAATTATGTGACATGACACAGGTGTTAAACTTACATAATACAATATCATCGTATGTCTATTATATCTTAATAATGCTGAAAGCTTTTTAAATTTAAAGCAGGAGGGGTTCCTGGGTGGCTCCATCTGACTTTGGTTCAGGTCATGATCTCACAGTTCGTGGGTTCGAGCCCCACATCAGGCTCTGTGCTGACAGCTCAGAGCCTGGAGCCTGTTTTGGATTCTGCGTCTCCCTCTCTCTCTGCCCCTCTCCTGCTCTCTCTCTTTCAAAAATAAATAATTTAAAAAAAATTAAAAGCAGGAGAAGTAACATTATTCACTTACACATAAGGGTGCTGATATATGAAAACAACACTGCAGTATAGACAGCATAGGGCCACAACAGTCCAGCACACAGAGAAGGGAAGTGCGCATTCATTAAACCAACAAATATTATTGAGCATCTGCTATGTGGCAGGCACTGTCCTAGACCCTTGGGATACATTAGTAAATAAAACAAATAGCACCTGTCCTTGTGGAGCTGTCATTACAGCGGGACCTTGGACAATGCAAAAAAAAAAAAAAGGAATTCAAACCTGTGTTCAGATTAGAACATATTCTCCCAGCCATATTCCAGGCCAATTCCATATGGAGAGAGGAATGAAAGGGCCAGTAAGACTCCACAGCACATCTGCACATTCCTGGGCATTTGTTCACATACACAATTGGGGCTATATACTCACTATATATACTAACAGTGTTAGTTATCATTTATTTATTTATCCATTTCATAAATATGTAAGTGCCTACTATTTTCCCAGCCCCGATGAGATGATGAGCTTTTGCTATCTTTACAAAATACTTAGTTAAATCACTCCTCCAGGGATTATAACACATAAATACCTCAACTGTGTAGAACCTTCCTATTAAAGTCAAGATCCTGGTCCTCAGAGAAGGAAACAGCCAGTGTGTTTCTAAAGAATACTTGTTTGTGGAAGTTTCTTTTTTTAACTGAAGCTTTATACTTTTTATTGAAGCCACTTTCTAAGGGGATGGCAAGGACTCTTATAATACCTGGTGCAATAAGACACATTTGCATGTATGTTGAGTAAGTGATGCTTTGTGACTACCAAGGCAAAAGAGTAATCCAAAATGAGGGCTTGTGCCACCGCTGTTTCTCTTCTTCCAATTGTCCAAACACTACTCTCAGGCTCACAAAACCGTTGACTGAAGACAATGACTGTTTCATTCCAAAGTAATGTGGCAGAAGGTCAAGGTCCTTTGAGTCTCATCTAGTTGGGTCCAACAGAACACTCTCTTAGTTTATGCGGAATTGACTTGAGAATTTTAGAAAAATTAAGGTACACCACAAGGAGAAAGAAAGCAAGCCCAAAGATGTGCCGAAAGACAAAGTCCTTGGTCTCACAGGAGTTGTATGGTATTTAAAAGAGTCCTCTCCATTATCTCTGGTAAAACTACAGCTCATTCTCGTTCTTTGCAAAACATATGTTCTATAAAGTCTCAAAGACCACTTGACTAGTGAATGAAGAACCACTGCTCCTAGGGGATCACGTTCCTGTGAGCCACTGATCACATTTCCCTCAGCCAAAATGCCATTTGTGTTACACATGTTCATTCCACGAGCCATCTTATCAGCACTGAAAACCCACTTTTCCACACGACCTTTTTCCTATATAACACCTAAGCAGGTGTTTTTAAACTTCTTCCCAAATCTCCTGATCTGCAGAACCTACCTTGCCTATAGGTCTCACACTTTTCATGCTGCCTCACTTTTTGAAGTGTGCAAACCAGCGAGTGCTACAAAGAAGACTTTAACATCTACCTTAGCCTGAGTGATGTGACTGCACATTTCTCTGGGTTTCCACCTCACAACAGTGCTGTTCACAAGGCTTTTCTTATCAATCATCTCACAAATCCATTTAGCCACTTTTCTATCTTTTCCAAGCTTCATCAGACTCTACAGATGTGCCGTTTGCACAGCAGCCTCACTTATAAATGGGCAAATTTCCTCTTTCTTTTTCTCACTGTACTGTAATGTTGATTCATTTCCACTGAGCTCACAGCCAACAGCACTATAACTCATCCCTAAATGAAGCTATCTAATATGCATCTTTCCTCTACAAGTCACATCACAGCCTTTCCGTGTTCAGGAACACCAGACAGCACTTCATTACTAGGCTCTGAGGCCATTTTAAACAGTGAAATCACCAACAAAAAGGCACAAAGATGCAAAAAACAAACAAACAAACAAACAAAGACACCAGATAGATGAAGGACACTTGTTCACAGTAGGGGCTGAAATGAGAGGGCAGAAAGTCACCTTGTTTGACACTGGGTATTTGTGTGTCAGGTGACAAAATTTTTATCACTCTTCCCACATCCACAAATGACTGTAGGGGCACCCCATGTATCGATACAGGGTTTGTAAACAAACAGCAAGTAGGCTAATTTGCAAATAAGGAACTGGCAAATAATGAAGATCAACTATACTTAGGAATTAAGATGTTCTTTCATATTTCAAAAGGAAAAGTTCCACAAACATTAGGTGTCATTGAAGATGATACCAATAATGACTGGAATTAGGGGCTGAATCAACATTTCATCACCATATGCCCTTGTAGCTTTGATGTTGAGATAAGAACCCAGGAAAACATGCTAATTCACTCAAATTCTAATTCCAAAGCATATCCTCTGCCTTCCAGGACCATCATTTTGCATAACACTTACACCCATGACTTGGGTGCTGCTCCTTGAAAACATGAAAAAAGTTTGTAATCATCTACTTCCAGCCTTCTCTAATATACTGCTGTATGATTATTAATTTTAGGTCGTAAAGTTTTTAAATCCTTTGCTGGAGGTATAATAAGTTCATTCAAGAAGCAATGAGGAGTAGTGGTTAAGAGCTATTTTGAAATCAGACAGACCAGGGTTCAAGTTCATGGACCCACCATTTAGACTGTGTACTATTGGATAACTCACTTATATATGTTAAGCATCCTAATTAGATAGGGGCAGCAATAGTACACTTCACACAGACCCAGTAAGGAGATCAAATGTGATACTATATATAATTCCCCTAAGAATATGATAAGCATTTGAAAATATTAGTTATTGCCAATATGTTGTGTAACATTCTAAAAATCTGGAGAAAGTAGACGTCTTTACATGCTGTTTTCTCAACTAAAATCTTTCTCCAAAAGACTGAGAAAATATCCACAGAAAACCTTGAAGAATAAATAGATCTTGGTAGAGAACAGCCTTCAAAGTTTCAGCTCCACAATTTCTGTGAGAAAAGCTGAAAAAACTATGAGACCCTAGTATAGTTCTTCCACCAATGCCATCACCTCTCAGCATTTTAAGAGAAAATTTTAAAATATTTTCCATTTCAGCCCTCCTCAAACCCTTCAAATTCAAAAAGGTAATTGCCCTTCCAGATCTCTAAATGAACTGACTTTGCCACTTCTGGATAAACAAAAAGCTTATAGTTTTATAGTTTAGTTTATAGTTTAAAGGCATCATCACATCCATGTCATGGCTATATGCTAGAACAAAAAATCTGCCACAACTCTAGACAGCTTCCGTTTCCTACAGCTTTAAGTCTTTTTATCTATGGTACTTCCTACAGCCACCAAACTTCTTTGGAGAGCCAAAAGGTCCCACAACATTCCTACAATGCAGTGTAAAACTTAATAAATAAATCAGGATTGCAGTAACCAATTGATTTGAGTCTCTCAGGTACGCAGATACTTAAAATTAAAAATTCTAAATCTTAGCCATTATAGGTCACCTTAATTATCTCCTTCCTCCTCTGGCACTTGTCTTTACATAAATGTATAGTGTCTCTTTAAAAACACCACATGGGCAAATTAAGCTACTTCTAAAAATTAAAATTACTTGGTTAAGTATTTATAAGGTTTACTTCATTCGAAAATATGTGCAATGTTTTAGTCCTTCTTTACTTTTTCTGAACTTTCTTCTCTTTGCTTTTATTCTTTACATGTCTCTTTAAAAACTAAAAACAAGGGGCGCCTGGGTGGCGCAGTCGGTTAAGCGTCCGACTTCAGCCAGGTCACGATCTCGCGGTCCGTGAGTTTGAGCCCCACGTCAGGCTCTGGGCTGATGGCTCGGAGCCTGGAGCCTGTTTCCGATTCTGTGTCTCCCTCTCTCTCTGCCCCTCCCCCGTTCATGCTCTGTCTCTCTCTGTCCCAAAAATAAATAAAAAACGTTGGAAAAAAAAATTAAAAAAAAAAGAAAAACTAAAAACAAGACACCAAGTATCATTTATCAAAACTGTATTCAGAATGTCAACCATATTCCCTGTCAAAAATGTTCATGGAATTTTGAGAGGAAAATGCTGTGTTCTGCACTTAAAAGGAGGTTTGCTATGCTTTATATGCTTAAAATATGAAAAACAGTTTTTGAGAAAAAGGCTTTGTCCCTTTTTAGTTATTTTCAGTGCTTTTTTTCAAATTTAATTTTTTAATGTTTATTTATTTTGTGAGAGAGAGAGAGAGAGAGAGAGAGAGAGAGAGAGAGGAGAGAATGAGGCTGGGAGGGGTAGAGAGAGAGAGAGGGAGACAGAATGTGAAGCAGACTCCAGGCTCTGAGCTGTCAGCACAGAGCCTGACATGGGGCTAGAACTCAGGAACCCTGAGATCATGACCTGAGCCAAAGTCAGAAGCTTAACCCACTGAGCCACCCAGGCACCCCTATTTTCAGTGCTTTTAATGTTAAGATATGTGGTTGGAGAAATCTAGAAGATTCCATAAGAAGGACCTCCAAAGCACCACAGTCAAGAATGTGGTCCTCAGCATTGCAGGTTTAGAAACCCAAGAATTAACACCATCTCAATGCAGACTCAGTATGTACAGATTGATAAATCAGAATGCCAATTTATTCACCAACAGTGAAAAAATACTTGTCAATCAAGTGGAAATGCCCAAATCATCAATTACTATTCTTTCCTCTCTTTAGGGAAGCCACCTAGGCTATCAAAATTGTGTAGTAGGTGTAAAGTTAACAGTAAATTAGAGATTATGCAACAGTAGAAATGTACCAACCACAAAGACCTGAATTCCTGTTTAAAGTTGGCAAAGTACCCTCCTAACCCCTGCATATGACTGCAGACCTCTGATTCTGTAGGTTAACCTTCTATGTTCTAAGCTAATATCTTCCTCCTGTTCACCCTATCTCAAAATAATACAAAAGATGAGATTTTTGCTTATAAAATTGCAACTGTGTTCTAGATTTTCTGTGAATATTCCCATGACAACTCAATTAGAGTTAGGAAAACATGGTCAAAATCAGCGAAATTAATTTGGTGCTAGTTCAGGGTATGTTCATTCATTCATTCTAGAAATAGGTATCAACAGGCATTTAATGAACACTTACTTGTTACTTGCCCCTATACATGAGCACTGAGCTAGGCATTGTGGGAATCACCAAAGAAATAGAAGATAAAATGACTACCTAAAAATAAAGATCAAGGCAATTCTTAACTGTATACCAACAGACAGAGTTCACAGAGGGGAAAGAACACTGTGGGCCATTCATGGGTAGAAAGCTTTCCTATAAGGGGCAGGATTAGAGCAAGACCTGGAATGATGCATAGTATTTCAAATGAGAGAGAAACAAGCAGCATGAAAGACACTATTTCAAAGAAAATGAACACACTCAAAATAACTTTAGTTAAATACAGCCAATAAATTATCTGATCCTTTTCAGAGAGGGAAAGTTCTACTCTTACAGCAAAAGATTTAACTATTTCCATCAACTGTCAGTAGGTAGTCCTTCATTAAGAAATGAACATTTTCCTTATAAGCCAATTTATAACTTAAGATACATATGTGTTTTTAACATCCACACATTATGAAAGGGAATTAATATTCCTGAGTACATAAAGAAGCAGAGTCCACTTCACTCAATGGATAGATAATGGTGACTCTGGGTGTAGAAGTGTACTATTGGGGCTTTTTTTTCATCTGGCAATCTATAAGTGCAAGTCCAGATCTAATTGATTCCACTGAAGAATGTGGCTTGTTTACAATCTATATTCTAGTCATTGGAAAACCTTCGATTATTTGATGAGAGCAGATGCATTTCTCTACAATGTAGATTTAACTCTTCAAAAAAACCTGCTGAGCTTTCATGAAATATTGGTATATTTTAGAAGTTTGAAACCTAGGAGAACACAAGCATTTCAGCAGAAAAAAATAGCAATATCCTGTAGTCACAGAGAAACTTCTGGTGACCTGTGAGTTTGAGGACACATGGGAATATGGTCAGTAAGTCTATCATGGATGTAGGTCTTTACAGGCATTTCAGACCTCAGAACAACTAGTCACCTGAGGCTAGAAGGAAAATGATCATGTTTTGCTATATTCAAAACACTCAGGTAGTGTGTTTTATGTAAATATAGCCATACTTTCTTTTTCCATTACCCTAGCTCACAAAGGGAATAAGTCTTTGGAAAAAATTAAAACTTATTAGTAGTCCAGTTATGAGTAGGGAAAAGTGATCCTAAAGTTTTCTGGGATAATTCACTAAGATGTCAAGTGAATTATCCATCCATGACCAAGATGGTTATCCATCATTTATTTTTTTTTTTAATTTTTTTTAACGTTTATTTATTTTTGAGACGGAGAGAGACACAGCACGAACGGGGGAGGGTCAGAGAGAGAGGGAGACACAGAATCTGAAACAGGCTCCAGGCTCTGAGCTGTCAGCACAGAGCCCAACACGGGGCTCAAACTCATGGACCGTGAGATCATGACTTGAGCCGAAGTCGGACACGTAACCGACTGAGCCACCCAGGCACCCCTATCCATCCTTTAAATACACACAGATAAGTGATATCACCATCAGAGAATATCTGAGAGACGTTCTTAGTTAATTCCCAGGATAACCCCAGTGGAGATTGACAGTTGACATGTGTTAACTCCATTTTGCTGATGGGGAAAAGCAAAATGTACAAAATCCTATCATACTGTCCTCTTCCTCTAGCAGGTGAGTGATGAGAATGCATATTTTCTGGCTCCCCATCAGGGACCATTTTTTCAACCACCAGATCCCATTCAATTATAGGAAGATGACTCTGACTTAATCCCAACATTGAAGTAACCACATACCATAATAATATGCAAGTGTAAAACCACACCTCCAGAACAAAGCATATTGCAACAACTAATTGCACTCCTGTAGAGTAAGCAAGCCTTTAAAAATAATTCTCAGACATCATTATATGTATTAAAACAAAGCTGGGATTGGCCCTACCCATTTTAACATGTGGTTCCATGCCTGTCCCTCCTTATAAGTCTACATCAGTGTTTGTAATGCTTTGAAAGTTATGAAAAAAACTAAACAGCTTGCAACTCTGTAGCTCTCCTGAGTCTACAAATCCTTCAAATTTACACATGATAAAACTGAGGCCCAGAGAGTGACCCACAGACACAAGTTAATTACAAAGCAGAGAGAGAAGACAAATAATATGCTTTCTATTTCTAGTTCAGTGTTTTATAGCATTACCCCTTCTTGCCTTTACTAAATTAAGAGATTATTGTTATACAATTATGGCATATTCTCCCCAACTTCTCCTGTCCTATTCCTCTGTACCATAAAAAATAATAATAATAATAGCTGAATTCAAAGAGTTTAATACCTCCTGAATTTTTGTATGTCCTGGAGATACAAAATGTTTCATAGCTATCACAGAACATAGAATGACTTCATGCACATATTCATGCACATCCAGCTCAAAATCTCCTACTGGTAACTTCAGCTTTTTGTTCATTTGTTACTTTTAGTCAAAGGACAAGAAAACCAGGAGTTTAATCACTGGCAGTGGTAGTGCTAGAGTAAACTGACTGAAGACAGATATCTATACATTCATTAAAAAGTACCTACTGAGGGGGCACCAGGGTGGCTCAGTAAGTTAAGCGTCCAACTCTTGATTTCAGCTCAGGTCATGACCGCATGGTTCCTGGGATCAAGCCCTGTGTCAGGCTCTACGCTGACAGCATGGAGCCTGCCTGGGAATTTCTCTCCCTCTTTCTCTGCCCCTCCCCAGCTTGTGGGCACATGCTCTCTCTCTCTCTCTCTCTCTCTCAAAATAAGTAAACATTTTTTAAAAACCTACTGAGTATTTAACAGGTGATATGCATTGAAATAACCAAATCTCTATAATCACTTATTCCAAATAAAATTTAACTGTGATTCATAAAACCTCTATAAGTATAGCTCAAATTTGACTCCTTATGCAAATAAAAAAGTGGCTATTCTACAATATTGTTGCACTAGCTTCACTTCTCCATTTTCTCACCAAAAACTGTAAAATACAAAACTTTCTATATAGTTTCACTAATTAAAAACTATTATGTTATTTTCATACTCACCCTTAAGATGGTCCTTGGATATAATAAAAGGAGAATCAAAAATGTATTCAATCAACATTTTACCTGTCCAATATAGTCCAAATCTCAGGATTAAATATTGTTTATAGGGCTCTAAAGCTTGGGGCACCTAGGGAGGCAACCCATAAGAGACTCTTACAGAGAACAAACTGAGGGTGGATGGAAGGGTGGGGGAGAGGGGAAAATGGGTGATGGGCATTGAGGAGGGCACTTGTTGGGATAAGCACTGGGTGTTGTATGTAAGCGATGCATCATGGGAATCTACCCCAAAGCCAAGAGCACACTGTATACTCTGTATGTTAGGTAACTTGACAATAAATTATAAAAATCAATCAATCAATCAATCAATCAATCTTGGGACACCTGTGTGGCTCAGTCGGTTAAGCGTCTTTTGATTTCAGTTCAGGTCATGATCCCAGGGTTGTGGGATTGAGCCTTGCATCAGGTTCCACACTGATTCTTAAGATTCTTAAGATTCCTTCCTTCCTTTCCTTCCTTCCTTTCCTTCCTTCCTTCCTTCTTTTTCTTTCTTTCCTTCTTTCTTTTCTTTCTTTCTCTTTTTTCTTTCTCTCTCTCTCTCTCCCTCTCTCTTACCCTCTTTCTCCCCACACTTGTGTGCTCTGCCTCTGTAAAACAAAAAAATAAATTATAAAAAAGAACTCTAAATCTTATTCAACAGAATCTAGAACTGGTAGATTAAGAATTGAAATATTTGCCTTAAGCATTTTTTTCTTTATTAAAAATATCATTTCCTCATTATAATAAGAATATGTGGTCAGTGTAGAATATTCAGTAGAAAAAAAAAACATAAAAAGGAATTTAAATTTACTAATATCTAGAGGAAAATACTGAAATCATTGCGAATAGTTTTTATATCTTGTTGCCTCCCCTCCTTTGATACTAATGAGTATTTCACCACGTTGTTAGATATTTAAAACCGTGATGCTTAATGGCTGTCTCATAATCTATTTAATTACAAACCATATTTTGCTTAATCAATTCCTAATGTTGGCTGTTTAAGGGACTCTCTTTTTCAGAGAGTCACAACAACCATTAGTGGGAATAAGGCCACTACCACACATGACATCACTAACCCATTTTGTTCCAATCAGGGACAGAGTCACAGCCCTGCAACCTCCCTCATCCCCAGCAGGATTAGAAACACTGTCGTCCAAGTCAGATTTTGTTGGAAGCAGCCCCTCCAGTTCAGCAGTCTGGCATTCCCTATAGAATGCTATGGTTTACATGTTTATCTTGAATATTAAGGCGGACGCTTGCAGAGCCTATTTCCCAATTCTTGTCTGCTGGGCTGCCATCCTCTTCAACAGTTGGTTCTTCTAAAACCCCAAATCTAAGGGTCTGTAAAGGCCTTACCCATGCAGGACTGTCTTGGCCACTGTCACTCCTAAATTTTCCTGAGCAACATACCTCGGTGAAAGCAATTAGTATATGATCAATTCAACAACCCTAGATATAATGCTTGCCCCACTTTGGTACAGCAGACATCTTTTATTTCATTCCCAAGACCATATATGTACTGGATTAAAAGCTGGAATGCCTGTTTGGGCCCTGTGAAGAGAGGTGATGAATGGTATGTCTGAACAGCTTGGTCCCTGGCTTGGTGTCCCTGAAATGCCACACTCCTCACTGAGGTCCACTGATAAGCGTGACAGCACTGAGCAACTTTTATCAGCAGACTTTATATCGGGGGACCCAAGCTAAAAGTTAGCACATGGGGTGTTCTGTCAGCACAGAGGCTTACACCATTAGCAGATCTAAACAGAGTTTGGATTATGGAGCCAAACAAAATTCTAGGTTTCTAAGTGCATAAAAGAAAAGGTTATAATGATTTCAATCTAAATAAAAATACTGTTTTGAGGGAACCAAAGAAATTAATCTTGAAGTCTATCAGTGACAAAGAAACTCGAATATTTTTTACATAGATTTAGTACCATTTGGGGCAGTTTATTCTTCAGGCTGTTTGAACTGAAGTATACTGGCAATGATCTGGGGTATTACCATGAGCCAACTAGGGACTTCTTAATATAAAAACAAAAAACAAAACAAAACAAAACCTCTCTGATTTCTCCGGAGAGCTCATCCCTGGAGAATGAGTACACATTACAATGCTATATGATCTTGAAAATGTGATACTGTATAAGAAAATAAGATGCCCACGGGAATTCCAATTCATGAGACTAAATTTGAGGAAGTTGCTTCATAGAAATTTAAACCCTTGACATTTATAAAATACAATGTAAAGTAGAATAAAATATAGTTTTCACTCAGTAAAATGGATGCAAAATGAACTGGAAGACATTCAATGGTTTTCTTCAGGGACCTTCAAAAAGCCGTCATATCTTCCAAACATTCACCAGAGTTCAAGGCTAATGGAAAACATGTGTGAAAAGCATTTGATAAGTAGATTTCAGAGCTCAATAAGGAATAAATATAACAAATTTGCCTTGGATATGCTTGATTGTGAGAAGAGAAGCTTTGAATTATTTCTCAATCCATTTTTTTTAAATATGGGAATCTAAACTAAGTTTAGTTCCTTCATTTATTCTTGTCCATCATGTGCTGGAAATACCAATGAGAAAAAGAGTTCCTGGTAAATGAAACTTCAGGAGAAATTCCTGAAAGAGCAAGAGAAAGCCATGAAACGAAAAATAGTAACAATGTAACTTGAGTAACTACAAATTTAATAATCAACATGTAATGTAATTATGGAAGAATCTCCCTATAAAAGTCCTATTAGAAATACTTTCTGCATTTCCAGGAAAAATGGTGACCTGAATACATGGAGGTAACTCTCCTGTTGAACATAAAAAGGAGAAAAAGTGGCATCAGTAATAGAAAGTAGGGAAGAGTATCAACACCATGCCAGAAATGTTAAAGACATGTTACTAAATGTCATGTAAATAGAACACAGTTGAAGATACAGAGGTGTGACAAAGTAATGGTCCACCCAAAGATGGCCATGCTCCTAATCCCTGGAACCTGTGAACAGATAACAGTATACACAAAATGGAAATTAAATTTGCAGATGGATTTAAAGTGATAACCTTAATTGAAATAGTGAGATTACCTATGTGGGCCTAATATAATCACAAGGGTCCTTCAAAGTGGCAGACTGAGGCAGAAAAAGAGTGATGAAGAGTAAAAAACGCTTGACTCATCTTTGCTGGCTTTGAAGATAAAGGGGCCACAAGTCAAGGAGTGCAGGAGGCCTGTAGAATGTTTCCTCCCCAGAGCCTACAGAAAGGAATACAATCATGCCAATGCCTTGATTTTAGCCCAGTGAGATATATGTCAGACTCCTGACCTCCACAAGTAGAAGATAATGCATTTGTGTTAAGTCACTAAGTTTGTGGTAACTCGGTTTTGGCAGAAATGGGTAGAGGAGAGCCTGAAAACAATAGAAGAGATCCTTTTAAAAACTCTCAATTGGAAGGAGCAGAGTCTGATAACAAGAAAGTGTCTTAGAAAAGAAGAAACACATCACTTGGAAAGTCCCTTTGCTACTGTAATTGGCAGCATTCAAAGCAATTGTGACAAAAGGCCCAAAGGCTTATATAACAATACATCAAAGACAGCCAAGATTAGGGTGAGGATTCCCCAAGATTCAGGGGGATAGGCGTTGATAATTGGATGTGTATGGTCACATCATAAACAAGAAGAGTAGACAGATACACCATGTGGCTTATGTGAAATGACCCAACAGAAAGATGGGTACAGGAAACAGCTCCTCCAAAACAGACCAAAAAAAAAATGTTTTCTGCTGGGACTTCCCAAGATCTGTACCTTCCTTCCCATGCCCCTCCTCTAGCAACCCAGCAACTGAACAAGTGTGTAAACTTATATTAACCAGACACTGCATATATGAAAGGAAACAGCAAGAAACTGCAAGGTTTGGATAGCTTGCTCTTCACTCAGGGTAGAAAGACAAAAATTCCCCAAGTAGAAGAGGAAAAAGCCCGCAAGATACAGAAGAAGAGAATAATATTGATAAAAGCATTACAGAAAAAGAGAAATATAGGTCAGAAAGATACTCTATGCTTTCAAAATGCAGAATGTAAAATAAAATATGAAATGAAGAAACAAAGAGTAAAATGAAAAATCAACTGCTAAATGACAGTAGATAAATACACCACCAAGGAAACAAATCTGTTGGAGACATTAATTATATGCATTATAAGAGAGTAAAACAGAAAATCAGACCAAAGGAATGATAGGACAGAAAATAGGGATCCAACATAAAATTGATAATTAGATTTTTTTAAAAGAGTCTAAAAGAAATGGAAAAGAATGAAGATGTAATCACTGGATATGTTCATGAACTGAAAAAGGTACCAATGAGCATAACAAATGGATTGACCACAGATGAGCTAACATTACTAAAGAAAGACAAACCTTTAGATATATCCCACAGGAAGAATCTTAATTCCAAAAAGAAAGAGAGAACACAACCAGAATCCATGCAGAGGGAAAGAGTTGATCTTAGATTTCTTTACCTCAACCCTAAAAAATCAAAGGACAATGGGGCAATGTCTACCCTACAGAATTTTTAGGAAAAAATTTCAGCCTCATGATCTTTTCATCAGCCAGTTTGTATGATCATTTATGTACAAAGGCATTGAAAGACACATACAACTACAGAAGTCTGACTCACAGAAGTGCTCTGACCTCATCCACTTCTCTTCTACCGTACTCCAGGCATTCTGGTTTCCAAGAAGTTCTTAGAAACTGCAATATCAGGACTCCTGGGTGGCTCAGACAGTTAAGCATCCAACTGTGGACTTCAACTCAGGTCATGATCTCATGGTTTGTCAGTTCGAGCCCACATTGAGCTCTGCACTGGCAGCATGGAGGCTGCTTGGGATTCTCTCTCTCCCTTTCTCTGCCCTTCCCCCACCTGTGCTCTCTCTCTCTCAAAAATAAATAAATTTGAAAAAAAAAAAAAAACCAGGAATCTCTCCTCCTCTTATTGAACACATAGTTTTAGCTGGTTGAAAGGAACAAACCTGCTGATACCCTGATTTCAGGTTTCTAGCCTCTAGAATTGTGAGCAAATAAATTTTTATTGTTTTAGTCACCCAATCTGTGGTATTTTATTATGACAGCCCTAGAAATGCTGATATTCTTTTCCCCAGAAATGCCTCTGAGGACACTTATCCTAAAGAAATCACAGAGACAGAAAATATATGCACAAGGAAGTTCATAACATTTATACATATGTGTGTGTGTATTATTATGTATGTATACATATGTTATTAAATAAGTATATGCAAATAATGGTACCATTGGGTAGCATCTATTTTTAAAATACATAATAGAAGAATATTTAGTAATATGGAAAAACATGCACAATAACAATTCAAATTACACTCAATATTCACTTAATGATCATGCTTTTATTTTTTATTTATTTATTTTTTTTAGCAAGAGAGACAGAGAGTGCAACTGGGGCCAGGGAGGAACAGCGAGAAGCAGTGAGAGAGAGAAAGAGAGAATCACAAGCAGGCTCCACGCTCAGCACGGAACCTGACATGGGGCTTGATCCCACAACCCTGGGATCATGACCTGAGCTGAATTCAAGAGTCAGACACTCAACCAAGTGAGCCACCCAGGCACCTCTGAATGAGCATACTTTTTAAAAGGTATCTTCATTATTATTGCTCTCTACATAACCAAGCATATTTATGATGAATTTTAAAATGCTGATAATTATTTTGGGGTGGCAAAGTTCTAGATTTTAATTTTCTTTACTTTTGTATTTTAAAAGCTGTCCAAATCAATCATGTATTAATTTCATAAGCGATTTCTTTAAAACACCCAGCTATGAGGGAGACTACAAGGAAGATACACTAACACCTCACTTACTCTGTATGAAGACAGAAAAAGAAAGGAAAACTTACAGCAACACTGAAACCTGAGAGTTAGCATCTGAGATGATTTTCTACAAACTTAAAGGCCAATAAAACTATATTAAAAATATAATCAGTGACCCACCTAAGCTTTGCCCATCTGAAAGTCAATAAGAATATCCTTCCTCAGTCTCCCTCTCTCTGCCTGCTTGCCTGCCTCCTGTTTCAGAACTCAAGGTCCATGCTAAACAGAACACTGTTCTTCTATCACCCTGGAAAAGTAGCATATAGTAGACTTATACTTTAATCACCTCCCCTTACATATCACAGCAGAGCTATTACCCTCAGAAAACACAGGGAAGAAAATAAGAGCTGTGTCTTGTCAGTGACTTATTGCATTAAAGGACATGTGATACCCACAAATGTGATAGGTGAGCATGGGGACAAGAAGAATGCTGGCACTTGTGTTAATACACTGCTACTGATGCTGTTGTTTTCAGCATTCTTGTTTTGAGAAGAGCTGGAAAATGGGAGAAGATCTAATTCAACAGAGAATTACATAGGGAGTTAGGCACATTTATCCTCAAATGAAACTACAAACAGTGCAATTGATAAATAACATAAAATAAGTCATTTTTAAATATATGCAAATTTTTAGGTGTGTGCCTGGGTGGCTCAGTCAGTTAGGCATCGGACTCTTGATTTTGTCTCAGGTCATGATCTCACAGTCGTGAGATGGGAGTCCTCTGTCTGCTTCTACCCTGGCTGTACAGCCTGCTTTACATTGTCTCTCTCTCCCTTTGCCCCTCTCCCTGCTCACGTGCTTTATATATTACATATATAATATATTATATATAATATTAAAATTATATATTATTCCATCAACTGATGAATGGATAAAGAAATTGTGGTTTATATACACAATGGAATACTACGTGGCAATGAGAAAGAATGAAATATGGCCCTTTGTAGCAACGTGGACGGAACTGGAGAGTGTGATGCTAAGTGAAATAAGCCATACAGAGAGAGACAGATACCATATGTTTTCACTCTTATGTGGATCCTGAGAAACTTAACAGAAACCCATGGGGGAGGGGAAGGAAAAAAAAAAAAAAAGAGGTTAGAGTGGGAGAGAGCCAAAGCATAAG
>NC_064811.1:122253096-122267257 GCF_023721935.1 Panthera uncia
AATTTTTTTTTTCAACGTTTTTCATTTATTTTGGGGACAGAGAGAGACAGAGCATGAACGGGGGAGGGGCAGAGAGAGAGGGAGACACAGAATCGGAAACAGGCTCCAGGCTCCGAGCCATCAGCCCAGAGCCTGACGCGGGGCTCGAACTCACGGACCGCGAGATCATGACCTGGCTGAAGTTGGACGCTTAACCGACTGCGCCACCCAGGCGCCCCTAAATTTCATATATTGAAAAATAAATAAATAAATAAATTATATATTATTATATATATTACATAACTATATAATTATATATTATATTATAATATATTATATATCATGTATTTTAATATATATAATACGTGTAAATTTTTACATGTATCAGAAATCACAGGTGTAAAATCACAGGAATGCAAATATATGGATTCACAAAAGATTTAAAAGGTAAATAAAATGTTATGTAAAACTTCATGGTAAAACAATGAGAAATTTATTAAGAATCTGATTAGTTTCTAGGGAAATTCAAATAAACAAAAAGCCCAACAAAGGCTATCAATCTAGACATTAAAGAGACTGAGATTAGTATTTGGAACATTCTCAGAATAAATGTAAACCCCTCAGTCTCACTAATCTTCCACTTCTGGTCAATCACCAAATTTTTTCTACTGTCTCACACGCCCATCCCTCTACCCTGCTGTCCACACCACTGCTTTCTGTCAGGCTCTCATTACCTGCTTCAGTACAGGGAGTTCAGTTCTCATCTCTCCATATGCCAACAACTAGCAAAGGGCCTAGGATTAGAGAGGGAGTCAGAAAATGCTGTAACTTTGAAAGACCATGATGAAGTTGTCATGAACCAATCATAAAATATAGGTTGATTATGGTTGTCTCCTGGCTTGGCAAATTTAATTGGGAAATGCATCCCTCACGTGGAATTTTCTGTCTAACAGAGATAATGAAGAAGGACAACAGTGTCCATCTGGCTGAGACTTAAAAAATCTTTAAATCTCAAAGTCTTAAAGAGTCTGTGCAATTCATGACCCAAAGAAGATTAGATAAACCAGACTCTAAGGAGTCATCAGCACGCAAAATGTCTTGTTTCCCTAGTGAGACTATAAGTACTTTGAGGTAATAGTAATAGACTTAGTTTTGTTTATTTCTTATCCTCCTTGTGCCTTACAGTGTAGATAGAATGGATAAGGAATCCCATGGTCCTCTCAATGTGCCTTAGATTATATCCCCTTTATCCAATTTAAAGTTATCACTCCAGTAACTTCTCTTCTTTCTAACATCATCAAATTTTTGCTCTCTCTCTAGATTATTCCCATCGGCATACTGTCATGACGTTATTTCTCAAATCGTTATACACACACACACACACACACACACACACACACACCTTCTCTTATCTCTTATTTCACCTTCCCACTAGCAATGACCATATGTCTTTGCTTTAAAACTTCTTGAAAGAGTCATCCCTAGTGCTTTCTCCAGTTCCTCTAAGGCATACCTTAGACAGGAGCATACTGTTTCCTACCGCATCAGCAAAATGCTTTCCCTGAGGACACCCCTGACCTCCATAGTGCTCAATCCAGTGGGAAATTCTCAATTCCCACTTTACTGAGTGATTGGTCAGCAGCATTTGACACAGTTGTCTTCTGGCTTCCAGGAGAACACACTCTTACTATTACTCTGCCTCACTGATCTTTCCTCTCAATCTCCTTTCTGGTTTCCTTTCTTCCCTTTGACTTTTTTTTGGGGGGGGGCAGGGGAAGTATCTTTTTGTTCATTCATTTTTTTTTGTAGTTTCAAGTTTTTATTTAAATTATAGTTAGTTAACACCACATAATATTAGTTTCAGGTGTAGAATTTAGTGATTCATCACTTACATACAGCACCCAGTGCTTATCACAACAAGTGTCCTCGTTAATACCCATCACCCATTTAACCCATCTCCCTTCCCATCTCCCCTCCATCAACCCACAGTTTGTTCTCTATAGTTAAGGATGTGTTTCTTGGTTTGCCTCTCTCCTTTTTGTCTCTTATGTTCATCTATTTCATTTCTTATTATTCCATATACGAGTGAAATCATATGGGATCTTTCTCTGAGTTATTTCACTTAGCATAATATACTCTAGCTCCATCCACATCATTGCAAATGGCAAGATTTCATTTTTTTTATGGCTGAATAATATTTCATTGTATAAATAAACCACAACTTCTTTATCCATTCATCAGTCAAGGCACGTTTGGGCTCTTTACATAATTTGGCTATTGTTGTAATGCTGCTATAAACATCGGGATGCATGTATTCCTTCAGTGTTTTTGTAGCTTTTGGGTAAATACCTAGTAGTGCAATTGCTGGATTGTAGGGTAGTTTTATTTTTAACTTTTTGAGGAACCTCCACACTGTCTTCCAGAGTGGTTGCACCAGTTTGCTTTCCCACCAACAGTGCAAGAAGATTCCTCTTTCTCCACATTCTCACCAACACCTGTTGTTTCTTATGTTGTTAATTTTAGCCATTCTAACAAGTGTGAGGTGATATCTCACTGTAGTTGGGTTTTTTTTTAAGTTTACTTATTTATTTTGAGAGAGAGAGAAAGCGTGAGTCAGGGAGAGGCAGAGAGATAGGGAGAGAGAGAATCCCAAACAGGCTCCACACTGTCAGCACAGAGCCCAATGCAGGGCTCAAACCCACGAACCATAAAATCATGACCTGAGCTGAAGTCAAGACACTTAACCAACTGAGCCACCTAGGTACCCCTCACTGTAGTTTTGATTTGTATTTCCCTGATGATGAGTGATGTCGAGCATCTTTTCATGTGTCTGTTAACCAATGTCTTCTTTGGGAAAATGTCTATTCATGTCTTCTGCTCATTTCTTAACTGGATTATTTGCTTTTTGGTTATTGAGTTTTATAAGTTCTTTACAGATTTTGGATCCTAACTCTTTGTCAAATATGTCATTTGAAAACATCTTCTCCCATTCCAAAAGCTGCCTTTTAGTTTTGTTGATTGTTTCCTTCGCTGTGCAGAAGCTTTTTATCTTGATGAAGTTCCAATAGTTCATGTTTGCTTTTGTTTCCCTTGCCTCTGGTATCTAGGAAGAAGGTGCTTCAGCCGAGGTCAAAGAGTTTACTGCCTGTGTTCTCCTCCAGGATTTTGATGGTTTGGTTTCCTGTCTCACATTTAGGTCTTTCATCTATTTTTAATTTAGTTTTGCGTACAGTGTAATAAAGTGGTTCAGTTTCATTCTTCTGCATGTTGCTGTCCAAATTTTCCCAACACCATTTGTTAAAAAGACTATATTTTTTCCATTGTATATTCTTTCCTGCTTTGTTGAAGATGAGCTGACCATATAGTTGTGGGCCCATTTATGGGTTTTCTTTTTTTTTTTAATTTTTTAAATGTTTTTATTTATTTTTGAGACAGAAAGAGACAGAGCATGAGTGGGGGAGGGGCAGAGAGAGAGGGAGACACAGAATCCAAAGTAGGCTCCAGGCTTTGAGCTGTCAGCACAGAGCCCGACGCAGGACTCAAACCCACAGACTGTGAGATCATGACCTGAGCCAAAGTTGGACGCTTAACCAACTGAGCCACCCAGGTGCCCTCATTTATGGGTTTTCTAATCTGTTCCATTGATCTATGTCTGTTTTTGTTTCAGTATCATACTGTCTTCATGACTACAGCTTTGTATCTTTCTTTTGACTTCTTAATGGTGGATTGTTCCATGACACACACATATCTCCTTTATGTATACTTATTACAGTGATTTAATTCAATCTCAGGGATTTAAACCCATGTTGGAATCCCTACATTTATATCCCAACACATACCTCTCTTCAACTCCAGACTCATATACAAAATTGTCTACTTTACATCACCACTCTGATTTCTAACAGAAAACAAATTCAACGTGTACAGAATTCAGCTCCTGATATCTCCTCTCAAACACAAGTTATCTGTAGCCCTCCTCATCTAAGGGCAATTTCATCATTATTCAAAAATTATTCAAGTCAAGAAACTTGGATTCTTTCTTAATGATCTTAATCACATACCCCACATCAATTCCACCTTCAAATCTTGTCTTTCCTTCCAACATATGTCCAGAATCTGACAGCCTATGCCATTTCCACTGCTCACCACCCTAGTCTAAGTCACCAGCATCTTTCACTTAAGTTACTGCAATAATTTCCTATAGGTCTCCCTTTCTTTATATCCTTGCTCTTCTACAGTCTAGTCTCAGCATAGCATCCAGACCAATCATCTTTCTCTCAGGATTCCATTTCACTCAGGTTAAAATCCAAAGGCTGAATACAGCCTCAAGGCCCCACGGGATCTGCCTACCCCCATCATTCCTCTGAGCTCATGGCCTGCTGCTCTCCCCTCTGCTCACTCCTCGTTCATCAGAAATTGTCATGTAGCCACTGCTCACTTCAAGGGAGCCTGGGAAATCAAGCTCTGGGCACACTGCCACCTCAACAAAAATAGAGAGGAGAAGAAGAAAAATATTAGCAAGGCAACCAGCAGTGTCACACAAATGATTATCTTATTTTACAAATAACAAAAAGTTTCAGAGAAGTTAGGTGATGTTGGTAGAAAGTTTGGTATCTATCCTAGAAAGCAACTGAGTCAGACAATGGTAAACTAGAATCCAAACACAGGTCTGACTCCACATGCTCTTATTTTTCTATTACATCAGGCAACCTTCCTCATTTAATAAAAAATTACAAGCCTTTGAATGATTTTGAGAAGAAAATTTGTTCTCTCAAACTATCTAGCCCTAAGTAGTCATCTCATAAATGTTCTTGATGATAAAAAATTTTATTTTCAGACAATGTCTACCTGTGCTAGAATGGGATTTTTAAAAGAATTTATTGGTGGCAGGGACAGAGGGAGAGAGAGAATCTTAAAAAGACTCATGACCATGAGATCATGACGTGGGCCAAAATTAAGAGTCAGATGTTTAACTGATAGCCACCCAGGTGCCCCTAGAGTGAGACTTTTAAAAACTCATTTTAAGTTTGTATGTTTCTTCTCTCAATAGTCATGGGAATAAGGTCTATCAAATATTTGTTTGAATTTTAACCAAATTTTACATCAGTTATTCTCAATCTAGGTTATATATTCTATTCCTCTATGACTTTTAAAATTACAGATTAGTTATTTATTTACTTGCTTAAATTTTATCTTTAATTCCAGTAACATACAGCCTTATATTAGTTTCGGTTGTACAACAGAGTGATTCAACAATTCTATACATTACTCAATACTCATCATGGTAAATGTACTCTTAATCCCCTTCACCTATTTGACGCATCCTCCCACCCACCTCCCTTCTGGTAACCACTAGTTTGTTCTCTATATTTAAAAGTCTGTTTCTTTCTTTTTTCTCTGTTTTGTTTCTTAAATTCCACCTATGAGTGAAATCATATGGTACTTGTCTTCCTTCCTCTGACTAACTTATTTCACTTAGCATTATACCCTCTAGATCCATCCATGTTGTTGCAAATGGCAAGATTTCATTCTTTTTTACGGTTGAGTAATATTCCATTGTATGAATATACCACATCTTTATCCATTCATCTACTGATAGACACTTGGATTGCTTCCATATCTTGTCTATTGCAAATAATTCCACAATAAACATAAGGGTGCATATATCTTTTCAAATTACTGTTTTTGATTCTGTAAATAAATAATCAGTAGTGGAATTATGGATCATATGGTCATTCTATTTTTCCTGAAATTGCAGATTCTGGAGTCTTATCTACAGATTCTGATCTAAGTGGGGTAGGGAAGCTGGGACTGAGCATTAAGAAAAAACTTCCAGGGGTGCCTGGGTGGCTCAGTCGGTTGGGTGTCTCACTTCAGCTCAGGTCATGATCTCGTGGCTTGTGAGTTTGAGCCCCACGTCGGGCTCTGTGCTGACAGCTCAGAGCCTGGAGCCTCTTCAGATTCTGTGTCTTTGTCTCTCTCTCTGCCCCTTCCCCGCTCACATTCTCTCAAAAATAAACATTAAAATTTTTTTAAAAAAAGAAAAAACTTCCCTTATCATTTTAGTATAAAGCCAAACTTTAAAATCACAGATTCAGTTAAACAGTCTTAATAGCTCCAAGCCTCACAAACTGAAGGCTACATCTGTCCTGCCTTGTCTCCCATCACTTCCATCCTTAGACTATATGCCTCAGACTTAACAAAGTAGGGCACTTCCTGCCACTACTGTAAGGCTTCATATTTCTATCCTAACAGCAATACAGCTGCTTTGAATGGTTTACTCTCCCAACACTCCATCATCTGACAGCCAAACTATTTTTTCCATTAAGGCTCATCATACACATCACTGTCTCTGTGGACAGATCTTCCTTTTGGCCTTCACTGCACTGTTGCAGAGACTGCTAGAGGCCACCAAAGAATGCTGTCCTCTTCCTTATGAAGACTGCATTGATTTTCTTAGAAGTAGCTGCCGATTTTCCAGCCAATATGCATAATGATGAAGCCATATAACTGGTTCTGGCCAATGGAATATGGACCTAAGTGACATGTATCATTTCCAGGAAGAGATATGAGAATCAGGGGTAGGATCCTCCATGAATTCTTCCCTTCACCTACCAGCTGGATGACCCCCATAGAAACAGTCCCAGTCTCTGGGTCATTGCCTAGAGGAAAGACAACCAGGAGAGCTGCCCATTCAGGGTGATTAGGGTTAGATTTGACATAAGCAAGAAATAAATTTTCTCTGTATTAAGCCACTAGGATTTGGAGTTCTTTTTGACAACAGTTCCCCACGTTCTAAAACATTAATTTTGCCCTCTACTTCATTGAATACCTTCTGCACAGAATGATATTTATTTCTTTATATGTTTGCCTCATTTACTTATTTGTAGATTACCTGTACCCTGAGTCTCAAGCCCAATAGAGCAGGCACTTAAGTTTGCTGAATTGAAATCCATTAAGAATATTAAAGAATGCTTGTAAAGCCAGAGCTGCAGTACAACTCCATAAGATTCTATTTCCCACCCTGCATCTATGGTGCCCAAGAGTTGTCTTCCCTTTAATTGACACAGCTGTCCTAACTCCATTCCTAACAGCCTAACCCACAAAAGTCTCTCCCTACCAGAAGGACCAAGTTGAGTCTTTATCACCTCTATCCTGTGTGTCATATATATAGCTATCTCCATTTTCCTAGACACCATGCTTTTATCTGCTGAATCAATAAATACTAACTGGTGATGTTTTACTTATTCTTCAGTGAATTCTCAGCAAAGTAAGTCCCTAGTACCCATGAGCATAACATGAGCATAGCACTTTATTAATATCACAAGTAGAGAACTTACTACTGGTAGCTCTTTCTGTGCCCATTCTCCCTGTAAGTTCTGTTTCCATCAGGGCAAGAGTCTCTTTGTATCCTTAGCAGCTACTCCATGCTTTGCTTAAGACATACATGTGTTTTTTAGTTGAATAGCATGAAGCAAGTTAAGGAGAATTTAAATAAAAGATTTTTCTGACTGTTCTCTAATAAAGATGATCTTCTATAGGAAATACTTATAACTCCTCTAATCATATTGAATAGGTGTTAAAGCATATTGCTTACTGATTTATATACACAACCGTGCCCTTTCAGAAAAGTGCTAGAGATCCTTTTTTTTTAATTTGTTTTTATTTTATTTATTTTTGAGACAGAGCATGAACAGGGGAGAGTCAGAGAGAGAGGGAGACACAGAATCTGAAACAGGCTCCAGGCTCTGAGCAGTCAGCACAGAGCCCGACACGGGGCTCGAACTCACGGACCGCGAGATCATGACCTGAGCCGAAGTCAGACGCTTAACCGACAGAGCCACCCAGGCGCCCCTAGAGATCCTTTTTGATCAGTAAGAGACCTTTGATTTCCTAGAGTATAAAATGTGTGTATTTGTCTCACTATATATTTAAGGGATGGTGCTGGTTGTAGCTTTCTTTATCATCACAGGGGGCTGAGCTGCTGACTACAGCTTTCCCAAAGCCTCAGTCTCAAACCACTGAGCAGCCTATTCCAAAAGCAATGTTCGTCTTCTCTGAAAATTACCTAATGAATGATAAAGAATAACAGAAAAGTGGGAAAAAATGTTCTCAGCACAGTAAAGGATTAACATACTTTATTCCCTAGAAGTGCTTGGCAAATTTATAGATGTAGGTTTTGGAAGCTATTACTAACAGATGAGGCTTTAACAGAATGGCTTATCTTGTTTTTCACCCTACACAGAAACCATAAAATTATTTTGGAACCTATAGGTTGTTTTCAAAGCTACACATCTTGAAAGATAGTTACTCTTACTGGAAATACTTAGCTTAGGAATCTTTATTATATTGCTCCAAAATTCTTTGCATTCTAGACAGGCTGAGAGGTCTCAGGAACTATGTTTCCCTCACAAGGTACAAAATAATTGCCTACCCAGTCTAATCATGTTGCCTTTTCTCTATTAAAGATTAAATTATTAAAGATGTGAATCTGACGTCTTTATCTATATCACTGCATTCTTCCCTAGCTTCCAAACCTCACAGTCATTGCTCATTTTTATGACCAAATTAAGAACACATGTGTCTGACTTAACTCCCAGAGACTAGAACTGTTCTTAACTTTAGCCTACACAACACCCTGGATTTCTTAAAGCCATTCATTAAAGTTAGGCTTGGCTATCTTTATTCCTTGATCTCTAAGTTTCAAATAGAGGCGCTATGAACCCAGAGCAACACATTTAAAATTATTAAAATAAAAGAAAAATAGTGGGGCGCCTGGGTGGCTCAGTTGGTTGAGCTTCCAACTTCGGCTCAGGTCATGGTCTCGCGGTCTGTGAGTTCGAGCCCCGCATCGGGCTCTGGGCTGATGGCTCAGAGCCTGGAGCCTGCTTCGGATTCTGTGTCTCCCTCTCTCTCCGCCCCTACCCTGCTCATGCTGTCTCTCTCTCTCTCTCTCTCTCTCTCTCTCTGTCTCTCTCTCTCTCTGCCAAAAATAAATAAACATTAAAAAAATTCTTAAACGTAAAGATGAACAGAAAGAGGAGCCACACAAGCTGGAACCTCAGGGAGTCAGATTACAGAGTTAAAAGTTGGGTGACCAACTGTCTTGGTGTTCCTGGGACTAAGGGGCTCCCAGGACATGAAACTTTCATTGCTCAATGTCCCTGACAAACCAAGATAAATTCCTGCCCTACAACTTGTAATTGTTTGGAGTTTTGCTGAATCAAAGATTCAGAATGTGAAAGAACGGTAGCAAAAAGAAAAGGAAATTAGATTTCTTTAATGTGTTTTGAGAAAATATTTAAATGTAGGTATTCCTTATTATCTGGACTGTCAGACTGTACTTTGATTTTTTTTAATATTTATTTTTGAGAGAGAGAGAGAGTGTGAACAAGGGAGGAGCAGAGAAAGAGGGAGGAACAGAATCTGAAGCAAGCTCCAGGCTTTGAGCTGTCAGCACAGAGCCCAACATGAGGCTCAAACCCACAGATGTGAGATCATGACCTGAGCCGAAGTCAGACATCTAACAGACTGAGGATAATGAGAGATTTCCCTGCAGATAGTGAAGGATCCATAGATAGAATTGTTTTTAGATTTGTTATTATTATTATTATTATTATTATTATTATTACTACTACTCCCTAGTATGACTATGACTATTCTCTACTACTGCTACAACTACTGATCACTATCATCATCATCATGCCACATCATACAGCAGTTAATTGCAGAAGCAGGTTTAAAACTGGCTCTCCCTTATCATCGAAACATTAAAACGCAACCTGAGAAAGCATTTAATAAAGACCCCTGGCATCCAAAAGGTTCTTTGTAACATGGCCACACAGGTGCACATAAGAATGCACAAAAATTTAAATGGCACAGAGGACCAAGAAGCAAATTCAATGTCATGGAATCTTTGGCACTAATGATCTTTCTTTATAATATTTTCCAAGTAAAATATAAAACAAGTGGCATTTACTGAGTTGGGTTTATTTTTTATTTCTTTTGGCTTCTATGTATGTACCATAAACACATGGACGACGATTAATCCTTCTGAATTTTGTAGTACAGATTTGAGAGTATAGTAACAGAGGGTCCACAAGCTAACCCAACCGAGGTCTAATTTTCTGGAGCTGTATTTCTGTAAAAATCAACAAAATAACAGACCTAATGCTATTTTGGCTCTGTAATTACTGACTCGTCTTGCCATCTTGCCTCTGTCATCTCTATTTGACATAATAAAATATTAGCACACGCTCACAATAAAATGTTATTAGCACACAGTCACGTATATGAATGTTTCTAAATAGGCATAAATGGAAGAACAGCTTGTAACACTCACTTTTTCACACACAAATGACTCCACATGGTCATTTTCATTACACGAGATACACTATTAATGAAAAAAATTAGAAAAATAAGTTAAAGTAAGAAAATTTAAATCATCCATAATCCCACAACCTGGGGTAACTATTGTTAATACTTTGTTATTTCTATTTCTGACTTTTTCTAAGAAAATAAAAAAATCATACACAGGTAAATATACACAAAATTTTTAATGCACTGAATTATAATCCTTTTCCTATAGCAGATGTTGTAAATATCTCCCCATATTCAGTACATATAATTATTATATTGTAGATCATGGTTTTAAATAGTTGCCTGGAATTCCATTCTGTCAATTCGCCATAAGGTCCTACTCATTCCACTGTTCATGGAAAGTTGAGTTGTTTATATTTCCTTGCTATTATACACAATTCATTTTTATAAACATCCTTGTTTATACACCTTGGCACAAAATATTTCCTTAGACATAAAAATTCCTAGAGATGGGATTATGACATCAGAAACTGCATTTTTAATTTATTTTTTATTTTAGAGACAGAGTGTGTGCGCATGGGGGCGGGGGGAGGGGGGAGAAGGGGCAGAGAATCTTAAGCAGGCCCTGAAAGAGGGCGCAATCCCATGACCCTGGGATCATGACCTAAGCCAAAATCAAGAGTAGACACTCAACCAACTGAGCCACCCAGGTGCCCCAGAAACTGCATATTTTTAAGGCTTCTTATACATACTTTATAGTAAGTACTATGCATTTATTTGTAAAACATGTACATAAATGTTATATCTACAGAACCAGTGCACTGGTTTGTACTCCCAGCAGCAGGTATAAACCATTCTGTCCCATTGCCCTTTGCAGCCGAGCGAGCCAGTGGCTTGCCTGGGTGTCATGGTCTCCGACAGAAAATATCTACAAGACACTCTCATCACTGATACCCTTATAACCCAACCCCAGCTGCTGTAAGGACTTCCTGCCCCACTGGCTGGTGAATAGCTGCTGACAACATCCATGTGTACTGTGATGTCACAAGCTAGCAAGAAAACCAGCATTCAAAAGTAACAAGGCAATTGAGAATTGCTAGCCACTGTCAGAGAGAAAAGTTTTGATTTTTAAATGCATATCTGTTCTGTTTTAACAAATGGGACAGAAAAAAAAAGGATGGGTCACATTTGGCAAATAAGAATACTTTTTCCTCAGAGAAAAATTGTAAAAAAGACAGAAGAATCATTACAAATTTATAAAATCTGCTACAAATGTCCTGCCAGTTAGAGTATGATATTAAAATGACAAGGAGGCAAAATTTAAAACAAATTTTTCCCATGCTTGGATAATAATATTTTCAATCATTTCCTAACTGGAAGATTTCAAAACTAAAACCCAAGTGTCTCAGTAGATGTAAGCAAGGGCAAAGCAATGGAACAAGATAGACTGTCTCTTCCTCAGTTTGCTGGCTTTGCACTGAAGGGAGATACTGCCTACATCTTACTGGGCCGATCTAGCCTCTCCTGGAGCCCAGAGAGCAGAAAGAGAAGATCCAGGGAAGCCAGACCTGGGGAGACACCAGACATGTACACACCACTGGTGAGGATGCAGGTCGGGAAAAGGCAGGAGTGCCGTATCCACTCAGGGCAAGCTGATAGATAAAAGTACTATCTTCTACATCATAGGCCATGAAAAAGAAGTTTCTTAATTATTTTACAAATAATTGCCTGGTGCTTACTTAGGCTTTCTCAACAGTCGCTCATTTCATCCTGGGACAAATTATCCCTATCTTCCAATAAGGAAACTGACGCATACAGAGAATAAATATTTTCCCCAAGATATTAACGGCTCATAAGTGGGAAAACTAGAATTTACACCCAGGGAGCCTGGCTCTAAAGCTCCACAATCTTAGCTATATCAGATGTCATCTCTTAGTCCACAGTTACAAAGACAGGGTAGGACTGAAGGTCTGAAGACTAAAGTTCAAGTTCCAAGGCCACCTCCTATTAGCAGCTCTAAGAGACCAAAGTACATTTAATCTCTCTAAGGCTGAGGTTGCTAAAGCAGGTGACATCCAGATATCAGCTCTTTATCCTCCCCCTGCAACCCATGGCCCATGTCCACCTGCACATGGGGTCAGCCCACCTCTGAGCTCCCCATCCCACCCAGCTTCTCCTGAATTTGAATCTTCATATTGACTCACTATCTGAGAGATTCTAATTCATACTGAAGTGTGATAATTATTCCCCTAGAGAAGCTTTTGATATAAAAACATCAGAACAAAAAATACTGTTTTTCTGAACATTTTGTACAGGACACAGAGTAGGGAAGGGAAACACACTGCATAGTGCAGAAAAATATACTTAAAAGTTCCCCATAAATATCCCCATTGGTCCTATAACTCCACACGGCCAAGTAGGGAAAGGAACTTTCAGTGCTGTTTCCTTTTTTCAGTTCCCAGAGTTGATAACTGTCTTCTCTTCTGAATTTCCACCTGGACACCTTCAAGGTATGAAACTTTAAGATCTCACTTCTTTCTTATAAGACGTAAAATAACTTATTTACTCATAAATTATTTAACAACTATGATGCTCCAAGGAGATAACGGTCATGAAAATCCCTCATAGAAATGAAGAGATACATTGACAGAAGGTATAGTTGATATCCCCAGAAAGACAGTATGAGCTGAATGACTAAAACCCTGGCATATCTAAACTTAGTGAAGGCCAGGTGCATGCCGAGTGATTGGAAGGGGCATTTCTACACGTTGGTGACTGATGCTCGATTAACACTTTCCCACAAACCACACCATGGCAGTTACAGCAGAGACAATACAGAGCTGGTTAAACAAAGTTCCAAGTCTGACTTCAAACAACTCTTCTTTAAAAATGCAAACAGCCTCCTCCCTCTCAGTTTGCTATTTAATCCTACTGGTCTTTCTTTTACCATCTTACCTTCTTACTCTATAAAAGTCTCCAACATATATTCTATACCCACTGTCTCCAATTTTTGCTCACCGCCTACGTCCTCTTGCCCCCTTGAAATGTGGACTCTCTCTCTCGCCAGTGCTACAGCGAAATGGTTGCTTACATGTCCACCAAGACCTCCTGGTGGGAAACACCATTCTCCTCATTCTCTGGTCCTCCCAACTCATTTGACATTTTCAAGGTTACCTATGGAGGAGTTTCAAGTAAAAGAACTCCTATTCAAAGACAGAGAAGATGAATCCATTTGTCCAATGACCTTTTGAAGTTATAAAAAGAATAGATTTTAACTACATGCTTTGCCAAGTCTAATGGCATCTTCTGAAGGCACAGCCAGTCCTTGGAAAATTCTTCCAAATCATACAGTTCATATCGGAAAGAAATTTAATACAGCACTTCTCAAATTTGACAGCAATCCTAACAATTTACATGGCATTACCTAGCACAAGTATAAAGCTGAAACAATTTTTGCTACATTGTTAATAATAAAAAATAGATTTCAATCAATGAGGTAAGAAAAAAATATTCTCTCTATGGGAAATATTATAAAATTACTGTCTTATGCAGAGGTGATAAAAAAAAGGATATAGTAAAAAACAAAAACAAAAAACATAGAGGAAAACAGTAATCTAGAAGTGTGCAGGGCAGTGCATTAACCAGAACATTACACTGTTTTTCTGAATTTTATGACGTGTGTGGTATTTCTCTGAATTTATTAATTTCTAACTTCTTGTGATCTTGTTTCTAGTAAATACTTACATTTTATATACTTTTGTATTTTTAATTTTTAAGAGGATTTTAAAAAGGGGGTCTGAAAATTGTATGAGCTTCAGGCCCCCACAAACCCTGCACCCTATTAATTACACACCAATTCTTC